>NW_028143834.1:0-28390 GCF_977018435.1 Lepisma saccharinum
TTAATTCCAAACTCCCACGTGTGCATGAGGCATCCATGACTCCTATCCGGCTGAAACGTATATATAAAGTACAATAGGGTTAGATTAGGGTAAAAACGGGATACATAATAGTATATTTTGTGCACTAATGGAAAACCATTAATTCCAAGTTCACACGTGCGAAGAATGTGGCGAAACGGGATAAACAAATCCCGATTCACCACACTATATATACGTGTGTGTGGGGGGGGGGTGCGTGCGTGTGTGTGTGTGTGTGTGTGTGTGTTTATGTGTGTGTGTGTGTGTGTGTGTGTGTGTGTGTGTGTGGGTGGGTGGGTGGGTGGGTGGGTGTGTGTGTGTGTACACAAGCACAGTGATTGTCGATTTGAATTATTTCTGGTAGTAGATAAAGGAAATATTTTTAATGGTTGTAATAAATCAACAATGTCTCTTTGCCATCGTATTCCATGCAGCCAATTATTTAAGAAATTATAGTGATTAGTATAATGGCTTTTCCACGGGGCTAACAAAGGGGTAGCTTTCCATCAGTGGTAAATGTGTTCTTGAATTCTGCAACATATTGCTGCAAACGATAGCTTGGTGCAGATTTCACTTTCGGCATTTTCAAACACGCACACACTTACAGAAAACTCGCACCTTTCGAACGAAACACACTAGTGCTTCTCCCACGCAATACCACGCCAAGCAAATACTGTGGAACAATCTGTCCACTACTGAACGTTGAGCTTACGTTTTACCTCTCAGTATGGACAATTCGTTACATCCAGACTGGATACTGTTGCCAGGTCTTGCAGAAATTTTTCCCTCTCTAAGATGAGAAAATAAATACAGCGACTATAAAAAAAAAAACCTTTTGATTTTTTTTCTGGGAAATCTTAAAAAGATAAGAAAATTTTAGTAGATACGAAATTTTATGTGAAATTTTTGGGACAAAACATTCATTTTACGCATTTATGAGCGAATATTAAGAAATATGTATTTACATAAAAAAATTGAAAACATGTTTTTTATGTGAAATAAAATTTGATATATAGGCTCCAGTTACTATGATCGGAATTTGTAACTCACTTACGAGGTCATATCTACTCGCAGAAAAAATATTTATTTACCTAAAAATCCGAGCCCTACTGATTACTCTTGCCTAGAGTTTACACATACACCTTCACACTTGCTCAAGGCCTTTGTCGCCACTGAAACATATTACGTAATCGTATTTGTATAGCCAGGAACACAAACAATAGATGTGACTCGTTTAATGGCCCTAACGACAGTTTACAGGACCCTGTGGGTTGGAATTGTGTTGTGTCTTAACCAATGGCGGCTGTCAGGCCCACCGATTGTTTTTTCCGTCAATACTTTAATTGTTAGTTTCATGAAAATAGAATATATATTTCATTGTTACCTAGTGTGTTCCCAATATTTCTGTACTATTACTTATATATGTTAAAAAAAAAATCCTAATACTAGTAATGTAAATAGGGACACAATTCACGTGGTGGGCTTATCAGCCTTCCCCCATCCCCCTCCGAGATGACACTCATGTCTCAAACAGCGTACATTTGGTTCGTAATGATGGTAACTTTTGTAATTATTATAATTACTACATAACTGAACGTACATAAACAAAAAAAGAGGCATTGGTGCGACATTAATATGCTTTTTCGAGGATTAGTGAATGATAAAATATGTGTGACACTCGTGCAATAATTGGATCTTATTTCTATATTAATGGCGGTAATTTATATAACTATTATACTCACTGGCGTACGCAGGTTTGTTTTCGGGGGGTGGAGGGGAGCTACACTTGTGAAATTGGATGGTTCATAGGTGCGTTCCGTTCAATAGCGCATGATTTTTTTCTTCATTTGGGGGGTACAAAATTCTTCCTCCATACACACACATACAGCGTCCTACATATAAAATATGGGGACATGGTAAATTCCATTTTGAAAGAGCACACACGGATTTCCTGCTTTTTAATGGAACGTTTACTGAAACAAATTTTGTTTCTTTCTTTTTTGAATTTATGGTAATTTTCAAAACAGATAATTCCTAAACAGAAAAATCTAGACCTCGCTTTGAGCTCATTTAGAATGTGATGGAACGGAAACTCAGACGTTTGTCTTTTCAAAGTAGCGAACACACATGCATGTATTCATTCTAATGGAGGGTGCGATTTGAAGGGAGATAGGAGAGTCCCCCCCACCCCGCTTCTGTTTTAAACCATGAAACTTCTGGTTATGAATCACACATCTCAACCAAGGATCATTGTTTCCAACCCAATCTGGGTCAATGTCGAGGGGGGAGAATCGGAATTTGTCCACTTGTTCAAGCGGCTCCGACGCCCACCCAGCGTCGTATAAAGTAGGTACCTGGAGAAACTCAGGGGCGTGGTGCTGATCACATAATCCCCACCTTCGGCCATGATCAAGGAAGTGTGAGACCTTAACTCCACAACCCCTACACGCCACCATGGCTTGGTGCAAAGCACAAGGTAGCACTTTGCTTTTTAATTTACTATACGTCCCGATTTTGTCGGAAAAGAACTTTCTAATATCTACGTGGACTTCTTCCAAGTTGCGTAAGGATGTGAATAGGCTCCAATTTTTCTTTACATAATTCATGCATGTTATACAGTACCCGCCCAAATTATATCATATTCAGGTTTTCTGAGGATAACTTCTTGGGGACTTACCCGATCTCTATGAAATTTTCACAGCACTTTGAACTGTCTATTATGTTACCGTAGCCAGCGTGGTGTGCAATGGTAAAAAGCAGAATTGATTTTTTCGCCGATTTTCGAAAATGGCGATTTTCCATATTTTTTTAATCTTCTTTTTACAAGTATTTTTCTATCTCAATCTGTAATTATTTTGTTGAGGTGTATTATAATAATCATTTCTGTAATGGGTAAAACAAAGCAAGCGCTCGATCTCACAAAGGTGCAACAAGATGCGATTGTGGCAGGCCATCGCCAAGGGAGGACTCGAAAGGAGCTGGCAGAGCAGTTTTCGATCAGCCAGTCGGCTGTGAGCAAACTTCTGAAGCGGTGGCGGGTCCACGGAGGATACGTAAAGAAGGAGAAGACTGGGAGACCACGCATCACAGACCGTGTCGCAGATAGGAACATACTGCGCTTGTCTCGGGAGAATCCCCGACTTACTGCAGTGGATATTGGACGGGAATTAGCGAGTCCAGGACATCGCCAGCCATGCATACGGACGATACAAAAGAGGCTGAAGGCTGCTGGACTGAATGGACGTCGGCCAGTTAAGAAACCGCTTGTCTCCGAGAAGAATAAGAAGGCACGTGTCGAGTGGGCCAAGTCACATCTGAACTGGACTCGTCGTGAGTGGAATATCGTAATCTGGAGTGACGAATCGAAGTATCTACTGTTCGGTACTGACGGCACACAGTGGGTACGACATCCTACAGGCACCAGATTCCACCATACGTATCAGCTTCCTACAGTGAAACATGGTGGTGGATAGGTCATGGTGCGGGGGTGCTTCTCTTCTCTCGGCACTGGCCCCCTGGAACGCATCAATGGAATCATGGATCGGTATGTCTACAAGAACATCCTGGAAAATACCATGCTACCGTGGGCACATCGCAGCATGGGCAGAAGATGGGTTTTCCAACAAGACAATGACCCTAAGCACCGATCGAAGGATGTCACGGGGTGGTTCGCGCAGCGCAGAGTGCCAGTTATGGACTGGCCCAGCCAGAGTCCCGATCTGAACCCGATAGAACTCTTCTGGGAGGAGCTCAGCCGACGTCTCCGAGGCACCAGAGCCACTTCTGAGGATGAGAAGTTCAGACAGCTGAAGGAGGAGTGGGAGAAGATCGACCAGTCTGTCATCGATAATCTCCTCCTTTCCATGCCACGTAGATGCCAAGCTGTGATTGATAGCAACGGATTTCCTACGAAGTATTAACTGATTGTTCACGTTGAAGTTGTTAGAGCACAGCAGAGTAGGCATAGTAGGCTAATTTTGAGTGTAATAATGACGACTAGTTTTTTGCAGGTTTGCCCAAATTGACAAAATGAATTCTGTAAAATTTGAAAATGAGTTTTCGATGCTGTATACCTGTTTCAACTATGTGATATACCTCACTAATATTATGTCGAAATTAGCAGATGAATTGAAGTAGGTTCAAAAAAGTTGTCCTCAAAAAACCAAAATATGATATAATTTGGGCGGGTACTGTATTTCGTTATAGAATCACGGCCGATATCCTGTGTGTGTGTGTGCCCTCTTTATCTCAGAAGGCCACCCCGATGGCGTTGTCACTTTGTAATCAAGGAATCCCGGGTTCGATACCCGGTGGAGGCACATAGTGGTTCGGTTCCCACTTTAAACTGTAGGTGCAGTCCCGAATAGCCTTACTGTGAAAAAACAAATCAATCAATCAATCAATCAGTCTTTATCTTAGCCTTCCCTATGGCGTAATGGTACCGCAGTGGTAATCAAGGAGTGTCGGGTTCAATACCCGGTGGAGGAACATAGTGGTTCCGATTCCACCTTAAACTGTAGGTGCAGTCCCGATTAGCCTTTCTGTACATAAAGTGGACTTAAAACACCAAATCAAAGTACAAATAAAAATCACCGTAACTCTCTACAAAGCCAGACGATCCAGGTTCGAAACTTTTTGAGGCTTAGATGTATCATTGCATTCGCATCATTACCCATCATCTTCATCGCGGCGATTATCGCAAGAGGTAAAAATGCGACGCAAAATAGCCTAAAAAGAAGCTTGGAATCAAGCTGAATATTGTTTACGTTGGATACGTGGTAGAATTCTCTTAAAAACCACTTCCTGTGATGTAATAGGTTTCTTGGCTAGAGACCATTTTTATCTGATAAATATGTCTTCTGCGATGTATATCTGTAATGACTGTAATATGTATCGTTGTTGCGATCAATAAGTAGTTTCACGTTCACCACACTCTTCGGTTGTTTACAAATCGTAAGGAAGAAGGATCTCTACCTTTCCGCTTGCACATGCCAATGAAACGTTAACATAAGTTCAGAGATTTACATATCGGTATGATTCCTTTTAAACATCACGAAATTTAATTTCAATGTAATACGATACTACTCCTTACCTGTAAATGTTCACCATTAATCTGGTGAAAAAAAAACGTAACGAAGATTTCCGTGTTTCCTTGAGCAGAGATTAGGCGGTTTCACCTAGCAAGCACCCACCCCTTCGTTCAGTGACCTTCACTGGCAGAGTGACTCGCAGCAGGCCTGTGCTCGTTCCAGCGTGCTTTAAAACAGGTATATTTTGTTAGTTTGCTGATTGTGTTGTGTCCAGAGTTATATCATTTTATTGATTTGCTTTATTTTACTTCGCCTTTTGTACCACTTTTGGCTAATTTGTAAAGATAGGGGATGATTGATGATATGATGAAATGAAATTGATGAATGGGCACTCACAAACATCCATGTCCAGGCCGGGATTCGAACCCGGGATGCCTGGCGTCGTAGCACAATGTGGTAGCCACTGCACCACGGGGGCCAGGTCAGAGTTATATGAAGCTAACATTCGAATATTTTCGTGAAATTTGTAGTAAACAAATTGTATAGCTACATTATGGCTCTTTCTTCAGAGTGATGTTGCTGGCTATTTACACGCGGCAGATGGGGGTGTTTTAAACAATTCTGAACCCCTCCGGCCGCATTTACCCCAAAGGGTTGCCCTGGGGTATACATTGATTTGAGGCAGGGTGAGCACACGGGAACACGGCCAGAAAAATTCCAACCTTAGATCACGCAATGTATATATAGAATATTTCTAATTCATGAACACCAATGGAGTGTCATCAAACTTCTTATTTAACTGGACATAAAAAAAATAAAAAAATCAATAAAGTATTTTCTATACTTCAGTATACGTTTCCGTTTCTGAAACTCAAAACTACAAATATTTTATATTTCTTTCCTGTTCTTGTGCCGTTTTAGACATTTCGTAGGCGTAAGGTTCATTTCCCTGTAATTCCCACAGATATAATCATATAATTCTGATCCTGATTCTGTTTTTAAATATATTTTTATTCAGGGCAATATTTCACCTACATTGCTCATTATAATGTTATTCAGCATAGTACAGTCAGTCACGCTAATGGTGAATATAATTTTTAATATTACAGAGAAACTTTAAGTGCAAGAAAACATTCAACAGTTTATTGTGAATGTTACATAAAAATTACCATATCGACAATACAAATGAAATTATGACTATTTAATTGGCTTGGGGAAGAACGATCAAGTAGTAATTGAAGGAAACCATTGTCAACCTTGACCACTACTGTTTATATCAAGAACGTAACCAGGCCAAGGAATAATAGAACGCATTTGGCATGATAATTATTTTGACATTGCTCATAACTCTCTCCGATAAAGTTCCATCAACGTCAACATGTATTCTGTGGCACAGATAGAATATCGCATTCTTTCCGCTTTGTGAAAAAAAAAAAACAACATGCATAACTAGTTTACTGGGTTTGACGATTTATTGTCTTCCAAGTGAGTTTGAAAAGTTCTGATAAGGTGTGCATATGTTATACTTATTGAAGGTTGAGGCTTTATATTAATCGACAGTAGCAGGAAATGAAGAAGAATGTAAGTAGCAGCATTTAATTCAGCTTCATATTTGGTTTAATTTCAATTCTTAAATGACATACAATAATTTAATTTTCCTAATATCATCAACTTGCCCGAATCCAGTCCTAAAACTAAACTTTATCTTATTACTTCATATTCGATGGTTTGAAACCTCGTTCATCTCTTTAAAACGTTTTCCACAAGGTAGAGTTATAGGTTCACTGTGGTCGGTTTTGTCTTAGAATAAGAAGAACATATATGTAAACTACATGTGTTTATTATTATATCGAAATTAGTATATCGTTTTTCATTACACGAAACATGAATTTAATTCCGCTTTTACTTTTGTGACAATATGTATCCCATGTACACTTGCAATTCCTACGTCAGACAACCTGTACGTAAAATTTCTGAAATTTTGGGTGTAAAATAAATGGAATGGGATTGTTTCTTTCTTTCTTTTTGGATTTTTATATCTTAAAAATGTATTATTCATATTACAGTACATTATATACTTAGCGTAAGTCCAATAATTCCATTCGAAGATGAGTAGGCATATTTCTGTATTTGCATAATTCTCCATTTGGTGGAATGGTTGAAATACCTTGCTACTAGGCCAGAGATTGTAAGTTTGAATCTTGAATAAGACAAGGACATCGCGTATGTTCATTTCTATGTTGCGTGAATTCACAATTAATCTTGATCTTTGCGATGAAATAACAAGAGCATAAAACCTAGTTAAAATAAATCAAAAGTACAATTAGAAAGAAAAATGACTCATATTTTAAAGCTTCCTTTTTATTATTTACAACAGTACTTTGATATGTAAATTGTGGACAATTTTGTAATCTTATAGAGTAGAATAATTTTGAGTAAAATGGGCTTGAAATAAAGAATTCATTGAAGTAATTTCCAATTTAAGTATGGAAAGCAGTCAATTTGTAATAAGTGTTTGTTCAATTTTTCATAACTCTCTTTTCATGGTGCGGAAAATAATTTTATGACAAAGACCAATTTGATACCATTTCTAATACTGCCTTTTGCAGGGTTTGGATGCATATGACGATATCCTTCCTGGTATTATCACACGTCCTGATGATTTGCATGTCAGAAAAAATACTTGTGTTAATGCCTTCGACTACACAAAGCCATTTCAATATGTATGAACCCATAATTACAGCTTTGGCTGAGAAAGATCACCAAATTGTTATGATAAACATTATGCCATTTAAGAAAACACATCCCAACATTAAGGAAGTGACACTAGAGGCATTATCCAAGAAAAGAGAGAAACTATTTCCTGATCCATTGCTTACAAGACAAAAAAGAAGACTACTGTATGAATCCATTATCATTAATAATTACTGCCTTGTGAATATTTGCAAGGAACTATTTCACATGAAATCAAAAATAATCCCCATAATTGATGACACGTACGATCTCGTTATTAGCTCAAGTTTCGGCATGGAGTGCTCATTTGGTCTTCTTCACAATCAAAATGTCCCGTACGTGTCTCTTGTCCCTTCATTGTGGCCTTACCATAACACCCTCACCGGCGACTACTTCTCCCACTCATACAACCCCAACTTATTCCTTCCACATGCAGAGAGAATGACTCTCTTTCAAAGAACAGTCAACACTCTGTACACAGCTGTGTATAATCTCCATTGGTATTGGCTGTGCTTACCAACCATCGATTCCCTTCTGAGGCAATACTTCGAAACTGAAGTACCACGTGTTGAGGATGTGATGAAGAATGTCAGCCTGATTTTAGTCAACTCAGAGATCAGCACCAGTTCAATTCGCCCCAAATTTTCGAGGACGATTCATGTTGGAGGAATGCATTGCAGGGAGCCTCTACCACTGCCTGAGGTATGTATCAGTGAATTTTATCCGATTTTAATAGAATGAAAAATTCTTAAAAGACTCGGGTTGTAATGGAATAGGCAAGTGGAAATTTAAAGTAAAACTTATTTCTGTCTGATAAGTTATAACGCAGTAATGTAGACGAGGCTGCTGCCAAACTTGAGTAAGGTGTACCTGGGGTTCTGAGGTTTAATTCCGGCCTGGACTTGGTTGTTCTTTATGACTGTATCTTCGCGATTAGCCAAAAGTGATGTAAAACCAATGCAAAATAAACCAAATCTATCAATCAATCAGTTGAATAAGGTTTATATTAAAATTGCGATGTCACAAAATTCTCGTTTCTCATTTTGTATATTCTAACACGCAACGCTCTATCCTAAAACGTTGCTACAGCATTCAGTTCCCTGAGTGCAAGCCTGAACGGAATATTAATTGGCGGCGGAAACCGGTTCAACAAGCGATGCGCAGTTGATTTGACCTTGACCGCTCATTCCCCTTTGTTGTCTGGTTCAATCCCTTCCATTGCATACCTTTCCTCTGTTCTTGCGTTCTGGTTAACAGTGGAGAAACCGGTTCTCAAAATCTACCGACGCGTTTTCTGATTGGTCAATCGGGTTCTTTCTTTGTTCTGACGTTCTAACGTCATTTGACCTTCATCGCACATTCCCTAAATTCCTTTGTCGTCAACCTGTGAAGAGTTCACATTTCGAGGCAGTCTTCTGTCTGGCATCCCGATCCACCTTCTTTCCTACCATATTACATTATTCCTTAGTACACTATAATTATTACGAGTACTTATCGCGGGTTCGAGTAACGGAACCGTCCAAAATCGTAATTGGAACTTCAGTCAATAGCATTACCAACATTCATAGCGATTCATAAACCATAAAATCTTATTTTCAATATTATAAACATTAATATTATCGTTTCATACATTACATACTTTGCAGTAATGAACATAAAGTCATATGCATAACATTGAGTACCTCTAATTACCTTCTATTTACATAGTTTTCATAAAATAAAAATCAATGATCTCGTATTACTATATACTTAGTATATAGTAATAAGTCATGTCTTTTGCTGCCTCTGATCATAGCCTCCCCAAAGTTGATGGTTTAGCGGTCTCAGCCCCCCAAAGTTGATGGTCTAGAACATTTCAAATGTGTATTTAAAGTTAAGTTCATGTGGCACAATTCAGAGTAAACTTTACAAGATAAGCAAAATAATACATTAGATTGTCTTAAGCCAAATTATTTGGGGGGCTCGAGCACCCCCCCCCCCTCAAGGCCCATGGAGTCGGCGCCTATGTTGGCAATACTAGGCGCGAAGCAGGCAGCGGAGAGTGCCAACTGTAAGAAATTATTCCTTGCTCTTTGGCAGCCATGTTAGTGGGAGAGTTAGCAGGGAGACAGTTCTACAAGGCCACTTGTTTCAATGCTCTTCAAGATGCCTAAGGTTAAACCATTGAAGTCATGTTTCTTACGACACGTTGTATCCGATTTCGGAGACGATGTGTTTTCAACTGATGGAAAAATTCTATTCTGTAAACTGTGTGAAACAAAAGTTTCTGCAGAAAAACGATTCCATGAAAACCTTCCCTTGACATCGGCAGATGTAGAGAGAAGTTTCTCCAAGTGTTCTGTTGGAGAATCGTCGGTCGTTCACACCAGAGCACCTGATGATGACCTTGCTGGTATACTGCAATGCGGAGTAAGGTGAGTAACTTTCATTAAAATTAAACAGCGTGTTTTCGAAAACTTTCTTCAAGTACGTCTTACGAGAAAAAAACGTTTATCTTTTATACATTTTTGATTAATGTTGGTCAATGTATGTGTTTTGAAAGCATGTGATGCCTGAGAACAGACTGGAACATGCGAAGAAATATGATCAGAGAAACAACATATTTTGTAGGGTTTTTTCTTATTTTTTCGGTCCTTTTTTTCAATTTTAACGGTATTTTGAAGGGTCTTTTTCTCATATTTTTTCGGTCCTCAACTTCCGGGACCTGCGTTAAGATTTTGATATATTAGCTTGTCAAGGGATCTTTTATCTTACTTCACATTCATTTCTGAAAATTTTTATTGCAATCGGAAGTATAAAAACAATTCGAAACGCTTGTAAATGGCTAGGTTTCATCAACTAGTCTCCTAATTGCACAACAGGGAACCCAAGTCGAACAGTTATTTCCAAAATTGAGAAATAACATGTTTCAACGACAGCACAGTAGAATGTTAAGTTCTCTGATAAAAGAATCTTTAATTAGAGACACAATCATTTTATACATATATAATATATCAGATCTTGAGTTAAGTAAACGAAATCTCGACATGGATATCAAAATATCTAAGTAACTGTTGCAGCTGGGAAATATCTGTAAAGATTGAATGATCATTTATTTACACACACTACAAATGTAGAAATGCAGTTCATCGTTGAGAGTCCAGAACACGAATCGTGTACCCATTTATTCCAGTGGGTACACTGTACGTGCCATGTTATATATCACCATTATGTTACATATAGTTTCGTTGTGGTTTGTGGTGATTGTGGGGATTTCTTTCCTGGCATTAAAAAAATCGACTTTCTTCTAGTAATGACATGCCATTTATTTTCCTAGAGTCCTGAGCTTTTTTTGTGTGCGGGTCTGTGGACAAATACATGATTGATTGATTGATTGATTGATTTGCTTTATTTTACATAGCTTCTTGTGCCACTTTGGCTAAATTGCAAAGATGGGGATGAGTGATGTTATGATAAAATTAATGAATGGACACTCGCAAACATCCATGCCCAGGCCGGGATTCGAGCCCGGGACCCCTGGCGTAGTAGCGCGATTTGCTAACCATTCCGCCACGGGCCGGCTCAAAGTTATATCAAGCTAACATTCTAATATTTTTGTTCGATCCCGGGACTCCTGACAAACACATGAATTCGGTTTACTAAACTGCGTGGTTTTCTGAAAGTGCATCAGATTATAAAGATATTTATTTCGATTTGACAGCAAAGTGTTGTATTGGAGCCGTATCTCTCTCCTTGATTCGTCATTTTTGGAATTTATATTTTAATGCAAAATTTTACACGTTGAAATAAATCCCTCAGATTACTTTTCTCCGAAGAGGTGTGGTCATCCTGTAAAGTACGTTTACCCCTCTCATTAATTTTACAGTTATCTACAAAAAATCAGAACAGGATGATACTCGGCAATGATTCTAACATTATGAACAGATAGCTTATGTAGCTCTTCCTATCTTTTAGACCACTTACCTTGCATACAAATTGTACTAAAAAATTTAAGTAATATTTTTTTTTATATTCTTTATTACATATCGTGTTCCGGCAAATTATTCTTCATTATATCAGCCAATGAGAGTAAAGGAAGCTAATATCAAAATAATTTTCAGGTTATTAATAACTAAAGTTCAGGTTTTCCCACATTTCTATCGCTACACCTGAGGATTTTTTTTCAAACGTACTACTTACTGTCTACGATTAAAGATAGAAATAAATAACATTGTTCATAATAGTACACCCAAGCGTTGTCAGAGAACAGCAGTTAATAAGGAAATTCTTCGCATGCACCCATTTTTTTTCTTTCTGAGCAGAAAAGTTGAGAAATATGTTTTTGAACAAAATCTTACTAATTTGGATGAATAGCACAGAGCATGAATCACGATAAAAATCTATAGGAATCATTTAATATAATTCATTCCGCTGAAGTCTTGTTCGCCGTAAAGTAATGAGGCACTCGTCGAGCCAGTGTCTCTTAGTAAATTTCTTGATACGCTCAGATCCATTGTAACAGAAAATAAGAAAAATGAGATATGTCCAATTTGTAATTGTAAAATAGAATAAGACAATCTTTAGCTAGGGTTGCCGTATTTTGCAAGTAAAAATCCAAGACACCGATGACCGGAAGCATATTGTAAGGCGACGAGACCTGACAAAGTAGCATGTATCCACGCATTATTATTATGGACTGTACACCGAAACTGCCATAATTAGCAATTCACAGCTAAATTGTGTAAGTAGCATTTTAAAGTTACATACACGCATTTAAACAGAAATAACGTTCATGAAAGTGTAGTCTGAATCAGGCCCTTACCCAGGTTTTTTTTGAGGGGGTGCCCAAGCCCGAAACCTTGATTATATATATATATATATATATATATATATATATATATATATATATACGTGAAATATGTCAATTATAAATTAATTAATTAATATCATTAATAAATTATTTCATTTATATATATTTATAAACATATATACACAAATTAATTTGCTACATTTATAAACTAGCAAATTAATGCCTAAGGTGACAATGACAACCACCTTGGCAGCTACGGCTCCATTTCTTACTAGTCCAATTTGCTATAATTTTAAAATCTTAACTTGTAACCGATCTTGACGAACCCCTACAAAATTGGCCCGCCCTCGCTGGGGGGGAAAAGGCAGTAAAACCTGTTAACGTTTCTTTCTGGGGGACGGTTGATGTGAGTTGCGGATAAAACAGTGCAAACCGCGCGTTGATACGAGTAAGATCCGCGTCGGTATATGAACTCAGTTTTTGCACTCCGGTGTGCAAATTTAACAAACCATTTTGGAACAAGTCTAAATGAAACTAAATGGAATACTGTTGAGACTACAATTGTGAAGTTTAGTGTCATTACTAGGGCTCGGATAATTATGCATTTTGCATATTGTATATGCAAATGCATATTTAAGGATTTTTAACTAAAAATGCATATTTCATATGCAGGTGCATATTTGTATGAAAATAAGTTGATGTTGTGCATATTTTTGTACCCACAACCAACACCGAGCATATACTGTATTTATTTATCTTCTCCTAGCTTCTCTTCTCCTTTTTTTATCTTTTCTCTGTCTTTCTTCTTTCAACAACTTCAAACAAGCATCAAAATTATAGAAGATGTTAGAGAGGGCCTCTCCCAGGTTGAAGATTCTGTGTATGTACAGAAATTGGATGCATTATTGAAAAAGAACAGTGGGTATGCAACAATGGTGAAAGTTTGCAAAATTCTGCATACAAATGGACAATGTGTAGATGATCTGGAACTTGATGTGCCGACTTTGTTGCCCTAAAATACAGTCTACTTGTATCTTGCGCAGTGGAACGTGTGTTTTCTGAATATAAGACTATTCTAGCTGAAAACAGAAATAGTTTTAAGTTCGAAAATTTGAGACATCATGCTGTTATCAAATGCAATCATGATCTTGATCTGTAATGTATTGTGTTTCATTTAATGCAGAACCATATTAATTGAAAAAAATCTGTGTAGCGAATGAGCATTCAGAATAATGTATCGTAACGCAACTCCCATGCTGCGTTTGGGATCGAACCAAGAACCTCTAGATTGAATTGGGTGATGTAGTTATTTCTCATTCATCTCTCAGATGGTTATCACTCGTTTGGCCTAAATGTGATAAATGCAAGAGGTTACATTTAAAGGAATGGCGATAGAAATTAACTTAGGTTAGATATGGGTTTTACACTCTCCATGACTGAACCGATATGGATTGGTTTAGGAAAGGATATTACTTGCCTTACAAATAGATGAAGATTGTTCCTACACTTGTCCTCTCAAATGTCACTTGTCTGACCTCCCTGTCAGACATCGATTCAATCACACACCATCGTCCAATAATCGTTCTCCACTTTGCTTCTCTCTCACAATCCGCAGACCTTACTCTCTCTCGTATTCTCGACAAGTGATCACACCTCCTGAGAATTCCAACACTCATGCCACATACGCCTTCCAAGTCAATCACCCGACCTTTGTCTGATTACTTATTCAGCATTCCTATCTCTGCTACCTGCTATGCTAAGACTTTATACTTCTTACCCAATACCTTGGGTACGATACGGTATATTCATTGCCTGGCATGTAATTTTTCATAGTTTGTAATATACAGCATTTGTAAATTAAACGGGTTTTTAAAGTGCATATTTGCATGCATATTTTGCGTTTTTTTAGTGCATAGTTAACTTTCCGAGCCGTAGTCATTACTACGTTGCGATTAGAAGTTTTATTGGAAAGGAATCCAATTTATTGCTAACTGTTAAGAGGCAAAGTCGTGTTCGTTTGAAAAGAAAAGTTCTATCGGGAGCTGTGAAAGTACTAAAGGTTACTACAGGATACATGTTAGAATATTTACATATCTCTATGGAAGAGAGACAGGATCGGCGGAACTAAAGGGAGATAGAAGACATACAACTGGATTTTAGTCACCATCAAGATTTTTACTCCCCCTAAACCCCTTCATGTGTTTAGTGCTTCAGTGTGTTCATTGATTAGTGTGTCTAGTGTTCAGTGAATTTATTAAGCACGTCGAGGAAGTAAACACCTAGAGCGATGAAATTAAAAATATATAGTAACAAGGAATAGTAACAAAAAAATTAGAAATAAATAAAAGAAGGGTAGGTAGTTTCATGCCAAGTGTAGTAGGCTCCCTTAGTTACAAAAAAATGTGTACGGTACAAAGAGTTATTGTGAAATGTTATTGTATCTCAATAAATCTATACTGGAAGCTGACCGCTCAACGTATTCCGGAAACGTTTATAAACCGTTGATGTTAGGTACCTGTGCTTTGATTATTTACTAATAGAGTCTTTAGTGTATAAATATTGTAATTAAAAATCTCAACTACAAAACACAGTTCTATAGATTATTATAATTTTGAATATAAAAATCCACTGTTGGTTTATTTTGTTTTGACGTTAGTCCACAACAAAATTTCAACTTCAAATACATTTATATAACGTTACGATCTATGACTGTAGAAGTACGATTTTACCCCATGCTGTTAGCAGCCCTAAAAATAGAGAGAGAGAGAGAGAGAACAAAAGATGTATGTAACATTCACACACAGGCAGACATAATTCTTTGTCATTCCTTCTTTGTATGTGTTTATGATGTTATTCTTAGTAAAGTATGTTTGAAGTCCAAACTAATTGCTTATCTTTGTTGTTATAACTAGTCTTCGGATTTTTAGGTTCTAAAAAGTGTGCCTTTAGATTCCTAAAATAGGCTCTAAAAATCCTAAAATAGGTTCTAAAAACCTTAAAATAGGTTCTAAAAATTCTAAACTAGGTCCTAAAAATATTAAGTTGGCCCCGATAAAACCTGAAATAGGTTCATAAAAACTAAAAATAGTTCAAAATTCCTGAAAAATGCTGATTAGGTATAGTCACCTATATCCTGAAATACGCACTATCTTGCATAACGTTGTGTGTGTTGTCTAACCCTACGGCAATGGCAGAACTTACCATTTGAAATTTGCTAATAAAATCCTCTCTTCGCCGTATAGTTAGGCAACAATCTTTTTCCATGTTATCCACAGTCAAACTCCGCAATTTTGTCTGTGAGGATCATCTTATATGCTGAAAATAATCTTTAACAAAAGCGTAGTCAGTGGTGCAAACTTCAATGCTGATATGTTAGTTTGGAAGGCGTGAATGCCACAAAGCATCGAAGTGACGTGAAAGTGAGCAAGACCACACAGATCAGACCACTTCGGATTGTACAGGTAACAGTGGAACCAGACATTTTGCTTTGTTTAGAACTTTGAAAAATCACCATGGACTTGGAGGAAGGGAAATCGACAGAGAGTACGTTTCAAACACGTTCGTCATTGAATTTATTCGTGACCAATCAAAGCAAATGCCTCTGTGTGACATAAAAATTCTGTAAAACCTTTAAAAATACAGGGCTAGCATAAATGATTCATTCGTTTTGAAAAGGCTATATTTTCAAAAGTATTACACGTACACACATGAAAGATATATGAAAAGAACCACAAACTCACCAAGTTTATACACCCTCTACAAATGTTCGATATGTGCCCCTTTGGTTACGCGACACACGTCCAGACGATACTCGAGCTCATTCCATACATTTTGTAGCATAGTCCTGTCAATGGTCTGCACTGCAGCTCTGATGCGTTCTTTGAGCTCGACTAAGGATTGCGGTAGTGGGGGTACGTAAACAAGGTCCTTAACGTACCCCCACAGGAAGAAGTCGCAGGGTGTTAAATCAGGAGATCTGGGAGGCAGGGGAACAAAGCTAGGTCATCCTCACAAATACGCCCAATCCAGCGATGCGGAAGTTCATCGTTTAGGTAGTCACGAACTGGGATGTTCCAATGAGGGTGTGCCCCGTCTTGTTGGAAGACAAAATCCCTGAAGTCAGCACTGAGTTGGGGGAACAACCACAACTGCAACATATCCAGGTAACATTTACCGGTCACAGTTTGCTCAGCGAAGAAAAACGGCCCATACATCTTTCTTTGTGACACTGCACAGAAAACGTTCACCTTTGGCGAATCTCTTTCAATTGTCATGACATCTTCCTGTGGGGGTACGTTAAGGACCTTGTTTACGTACCCCCACTACCGCAATCCTTAGTCGAGCTCAAAGAACGCATCAGTGCTGCAGTGCAGACCATTGACAGGACTATGCTACAAAATGTATGGAATGAGCTCGAGTATCGTCTGGACGTGTGTCGCGTAACCAAAGGGGCACATATCGAACATTTGTAGAGGGTGTATAAACTTGGTGAGTTTGTGGTTCTTTTCATATATCTTTCATGTGTGTACGTGTAATACTTTTGAAAATATAGCCTTTTCAAAACGAATGAATCATTTATGCTAGCCCTGTATATAAAAACCTAAAAAAAAGCTTGAAATAGGCGCAAAAACCTAAAATAGGTTCTAACATGCGAAATGGTTTTTTTTAGGCACTATAAAACTTCATCAGCTGTTGCGTTTTTTAATCAAACGTTGACATAACTTATTATTTCTTACATATCTGTAACGGGAAAAAAAGGTTAAAAACCTAAAATGCGAGATCTAGTTATAACACAATATCTTACCCTCGGAAAATGTTAATGGGGGAAATTTTTTAATAGAACAAGATCATTGGTGCGAAGGTGGGAGATCCCCCTTCCGCAATGGGAATTCGTACCCTGAATGTGACCACCAAGGCTATGGATTTATCCTTATAATGAAGAACATGTCTGAATGTGAATTAACCATAAAAAAGAGGACATTTTTCTCATCAAGACTGCAGTTCGAAAAAGTAATACAGCGAGTAAATATGGTGAACTGTCCCGACCAAATAGGAACATTTAGTAGCTTCGCATAAATGGTTATAAAACTAAAATTACTAAATCTAGTAGACTGCAGACTTCTGGAGTTTGCTTCTCTCTGGAGATAACCCATTCATTTATAAAAGAAGAAAATCTAAATTCTTGCAAAATCTTAAAAGTTATCCATGATTTTTTTTTTGTAGGTTTGCATCAAAATATTTCATGGTTCGAGGTGGGGGGCATGGCCACCTTGGCCCCGTCCTGGGTACAGGCCTGGTGTGAATGATTTCTGCTTTACCAAGCAATTTCTGGACATTACCGCATCACGAACAAACTTTTTGGGACACCAGGATGAATGATACCATCCAGGAAAATACGGGACGTAGGGACAGCAACCCTATCGTTGACCAATAGCTCAGAAAATTACGAGTTTAAAAGCGAGTAGATAAGATAAAATTTCAGAAGGAAATCTTCTAACGTAAGGATTTCGAAATTTTTTCGTTCACGGCGCCCTTAGCGTTTCAAAATTTTTCCGCGCCGCCCAAGTCAGAATCTAGGCCTATCTAACACTTGCAACGCTCAGTTAATGTGGTTAGGTTGCTTGCCTTAAGTTAAAAAATATACACACATTTCAAATTCAGAAACATTTTATTTGTAAAAGAAAAGTACTAAATAAGTACATTTTTTGAACAACCTCAGGGCGCCGCGGCGCACACTTTGGGAACCACTATTCTAATGTAAGTCTATTCTGTCAATTCTAGGATTTGGAAAGATTTGTTGATGGATCCGGTGACAATGGTTTTGTTTACGTGTCCTTCGGAACAATTCTTCCAGATAATGATTTGCTCCAAGATTTGGAGAAGAAGTTCTGCACAGCCCTCTCCAGGCTCCCCCAGAGAGTTATATGGAAGAAGTCCAGTTCTTTTGAGTGCCATTTCGCTCGAAATGTGAAGACTGTGAAGTGGGCACCGCAACAAGATCTGCTGGGTAAGAGACGATTTGTTATTTTAACGGTTTATACAAGAGTTGAAATTTTTTAATGAAAGTGTAATATATTGTGTCAGGAATAGAACCTATGTTCTATTGCTATACACAGTAGCGTGCGGTGACCTCGGCACTTAGGGTAGCAACTGATTATGGAGAATCTTTAAAGAATCGCGAATGTCTACAACTCTTCTGCCACACACTAATGCATAGATTACAGAGTTGCTTTAATGCAGATGAAATAATTTGTCTAATTCGATGGAAGTAATTCTGATTTACTTGGGCAGAAAACCAAAATTTTATTTTGACATATCACTGTCTGCAAATATGTGAATCGTCTACAAAGTTCCAATTCAAAATCTAAACATGATTTGTAGGGAGACAAATTTATGGTAAATAAAAACTGAGGAGAGCGGTAAATAAAATGTTAGATCAGCGGTATATACCAGCGGTGAAAAAAAATGGCACACACTTTTTCATTATGAGAGGAAACAACATCAAAAGAGCTATAAATTGATAAACTACTTCATTTTTATATACTGTACACATGCACAAGTACTTAGCTGTCCAACCAAAAAGAAAACATCAACACAAAATCACTTCATTTCTAAATTGCATATCTCAAGTGATTTATTCATTGTATGTATTTAAAGGATATCCTTGCTGTCCAACAAATAAAATAATCACTACTGCACATACCCAAACACATGTTGAAAATCCCATGATAATAAACAAAATTCATTCATGACTGAACACAAATGACACCATTGTTTCCCTTGATGTGCGGGAACAGACTAATCTTATCGCTGCTACAGCTAGCAAGTTCAATGAAACTGGAAGTTGAGTAGACATTCGAGGGAAGAAAGGAATGCAGCTTGCCTGGGAGCAACGTTTTCAAACTGAGATTATGTGCATGGGAAATCCCAATTTGCAGCGTCTTCCTGATGTGATCGAAGAGAAAACGTTCTTCAGCTGCAAGTGGTAGGAAACTTTAGGCAAACGTATCGCTACAAATCGACAGTTTGCGAGCACAACCTCGATTGCAGGTTTTTGCGTGTTTTCTACGTAATTTGATGATATTTCACGGTTATTTCGCGAAAAAGCGTTCATTTCGTGGAAAAGCACACATTTCGCATTACATATTTTATCATTGGGGTGTAGTTACGTGCAGAATGTTCAAAATTGCATCTTTTTGTCACATTTCGCGATTTCGCGCATCGCGAAAATTCAATGTCCCTAATGATTTGTATCTAACTTTATAAAGTTAGATACTAGAGCAGAGGAAACGTATGAATTTGGAATGGCCAATACTCAGCACGAAAAAGGGTGAATAAGCTCCGCCTATGTCTGTAGGAAGAAAGCTTATCTACAATATTATGCCGGAAATTTCTATAGCAAGGTCCCATATAACGGTGGAGATGAGCAGAAACCGAGTGGGCGGAGCGAAGCAGTACATGCTGTTGGAAAGGCTGGTAACTGCAGTCTCTTGCGAGCTCCACACGATGTCGTTCCTCTCAAGTCACTACAGTATGTGCGCAGACACTTGCTTTCGTTCGCTCGCACCAGAGATTCCTGGAACAGAGTATAAATGATGCAATGTTAGAGCTCTCGCCAAGAAAACAGTCCAGTCATGCCACGCCACACACCTAGAGTGTTGCCAATAAGCAACAATTTCATCCGACGAAATCAACCGCACGTACGTACATCGCGCGAAGTGTTGGCTGAGCAGCTCAGTAGAAGTGTGACAACTCTGGAGGAGCAGGGTTGTGGAGGAGGAAAGGGGAAGCTCCGACCTTCACTGGGCTGTTTTCGTGGAGAGACCTGTAGTAGCATTGTACAATATGGACCCGCGAGTATAGGGCACATGTCGTTGAAAATTATTTCAAAACTTGTGAATCCGCCACGCACCCATGACCTGCCAGATTGGGACTATTGTTGGTAAGGTTACCTCAAAGAAAAGATTTACAAAAACAATTCACACATCGCTGAGGAGCTGAAAATTTCCATGTATGTACAGTGTCTCTCAAAAGTTTTAGGACAACGATATTTTAAACTAGGCAACCCAAATTACTTAAGGCGCTGGTGGGTTGCGTGTAGAGTTCAGGGTTGCTCAATTTCAGGGTTGCCATATGCACAATAGATAATTATGAAATACGCGAAAGGAATAAAACCAAGTATTATTTTATAAAACTGTAAAAACAAATATCACTATTACATGTGTCGCAAATAAAAAATACTTTCTCAAAGATAGAAAATCGATTTTCTAGTATTTCATCGCTGATGAGTCTCCACAAGGGAAAAGAGGAGAGGTGAAACGAAAAGGGACAACAAATGAGAGGAGAAAAGAGAGAGCGAAAGGGGGAGAGGAAAAGTAAATGAGGGAAGAAAAGATAGGACAGATGTGGATAGGAGAATTATTGATGAGAAAGGGAAAAGATGCGAGGAGAGATGAGGAAAATGGAGGAAAGAGGAGAAGACAGGAGAGGAGATAAGAGGAGTGGAGAAAAATTGGATTGAGACAAGAGGCGAGAACAGGAGGGAAGGCGATATGACATATAAGCAGAGGAGAAGAAGGCGAGAGAAGAAGGTTGAGGAGAGAAGAGAAAGGAGACGAGACTTCAGATATGTACTTGTAGAAAATATGGTCTCGGCGTCAAGAATTGATGCATTGATCAAAATATCGACATGATCCATTCAATAATATTTTAAAATGAATTGGAGAATGTATTAGATCGGTGCGAAATGCCTTTTGACGCAGTCCAGAGCGAGATAAAATCTGCCACGTAATATCTTTGATTCTACCTGCGATTATACCACTAAAAATATGAATGTAATTTTCATATTTATAAGGAATATCAAATTTTTCTCCACTTCTCAGTTCGTTGAAATGGAGGTTTTGTTATTTAACAATTCTCCCCCCCCCCCAATCGTTAATTCTCTCGCCTTCTTCTCCTCTGCTTATATGTCATATCGCCTTCCCTCCTGTTCTCGCCTCTTGTCTCAGTAGTTGATATCTACGCCAAGGCCTGCCCTCGGGCGTTTAATATTCGCAGTTTATTTGCACGTACTTAGAACTAATTTGCACTGGTTTTAATTAATTCGCATGTACTTAGAAGTAATTAGCATGTACTTAGAGTACTTTACATTTATGTATTTGCATGTTTATAACTTTTATAAATATATAATTATTTATTTTATGAAAAATATGTATATAGAAGGTAATTAGAGGTACTAAACGCTATGCATATGATTTCTGCAAAGTATGTAATGTATAAATCGATAATATTAATGTTTATAATATTGAAAATAAGAGTTTATGGTTTATGAACCGCTATGAACGGTGGTAATGGCTGTAGGTACAGGTCCAATTACGATTGGGGCCGGTCCAGGTACTCGAACCCGCGATATGCAACGGTAATAAATGGTTCTAGTGTACAATGTATATAATAATGTATGTTATTATGGTATGAAAGACGGTGGTCTCACAAGCTAGACAGAATACTGTCTCCGAATCTGAACTCCGCGCAGGTAGAGGAGAAAGGAATTTGGGGAGTGTGCGTTCAAGGTCAAATGACGTCAGAACGTCAGAACAAAGAAGGAACCTGATTCACCAATCAGAGAACGCGTCGGTAGGTTTTCAGAACCGGTTTTTCCAAGGTTAACCAGTACGCAATAACAGGGGAAAGCTATGCAATACTGTAGGGCAGGGGAGGGATTCAACCAGACAACAAAGGATGTCTGGAATGCGCAGCAAGGGTCAAATCTCTGAAGCTATGCGTCGCTTGTAGAACTGGTTTCCGCCGCCAATTAATATTCCGCTCAGGGTTGCCCCAAGGCACAGGACGCTTTAGCGCAGGTTTTTTTATCTGTACTATGAAGAAAGGAGAGCTATCAGGGACGGGGCCTACAGTTTTCACCATTTGCTTTTATCACGGGGTAACGAACCTAGGACCCTTTGATTATTGATTTAGGTAGTAAATGTATGTTACTGTGTGCTATTTAACTTAATTTTGAGTTTATTTTTTACCAAACTTTGACTTTATGTCAAACATTTTCACAGCTTATCCTTATTTTTACAAAAATAACACTATTTGTACTATTCAGGTAACATTCTTTATTAAATTTTGGACTCGCAAAGACATTTTTTCAACTTTTAATTTATTATTCTACAATTTTATGTTAATTTTTACCAAAATAACACTATTTATACTATTCAGGCAACATTTTTTATTAAATTTTGGACTCACAAAGATATTTTTACAACTGTTTAACTTATTATTTTACAATTTTATACCTATTTTTAACCTAAATAACACTATTTGTACTATTCAGGCAACATTTTTTATTAAATTTTGGACTCACAAAGACATTTTTTCAACTTTTAACTTATTATTTTACAAATTGATATTACGTTTTTACAAAAATAACACTATTTGTACTATTCAGGAAAGACTTTTAGTTACATTTTCGACACACTAAGTGTGTGTTCTCATCTTCTATCTGTTTATTAGGCTTATTATTACTCAAATAACACAATTCCAGCTGTTCAGGCAACATTTTTTATTAAATTTTGGACTCACAAAGACATTTTTTTCAAATTTTAACTTATTATTTTACAACTTTATGTTAATTTTTTACCAAAATAACACTATTTATACTATTCAGGCAACATTTTTTATTAAATTTTGGACTCACAAAGATATTTTTTCAACTTTTAACTAATTATTTTACAACTTTATGTTAATTTTTGCCAAAATAACACTATTTATACTATTCAGGCAACATTTTTTCATTAAATTTTGGATTCACAAAGACATTTTTTCAATTTTTAATTTATTATTTTACAACTTTATGTTAATTTTTACCAAAATAACACTATTTATACTATTCAGGCAACATTTTTTCATTAATTTTGGATTCACAAAGACATTTTTTTTCAACTTTTAACTTATTATTTTACAATTTTATGTCAATTTTTACCAAAATAACACTATTTATACTATTCAGGCAACATTTTTTCATTAAATTTTGGATTCACAAAGACATTTTTTTCAACTTTTAACTTATTATTTTACAATTTTATACCTATTTTTACCAAAATAACACTATTTATACTATTCAGGAAAGACTTTTAGTTATATTTTCGACACACAAAGTGTGTTTTTTCAACTTCTATCTGTTTATTTCACAAGTTTAGGCTTATTTTTACCGAAATAACACTATTTATACTATTCAGGAAAGACTTTTAGTTATATTTTCGACACACGAAGTGTGTTTTTTCAACTTCTATCTGTTTATTTCACAAGTTTAGGCTTATTATTACCAAAATAATACAATTCAATCTGTTCAGGAAAGACTTTTAGTTCTCAACTGCTATCTGTTTATTTCACAAGTTTAGGCTTATTATTACCAAAATAACACAATTCAATCTGTTCAGGAAAGACTTGTAGTTACATTTTCGACACACTAAGTGTGTGTTCTCAACTTCTATTTGTTTATTTCACAAGTTTAGGCTTATTATTACTCAAATAACACAATTTCATCTATTCAGGATATTTTGTATTTACAAAGAGATTTTTTCAACTTTTAATTCATTATTTACAAGTTTATGCCTATTTTTTTACTCAAATAACACAATTCTATCTGTTTAGGAAAGACTTTTAGTTATATTTTCGACACACAAAGTGTGAGCTTTCAATTTTTATCTGTTTATTTCACAAGTATAGCCTAATATTTACTCAAATAACACGATTTGAACGTGGTTTTTTATTACATTTTGCACACACACACACACACACACACACACACACACAGATATATTTTCCAAGTTTACAGGATTATTCTCTAAGTTTACTCAAATAACACATTTTAAATGTGTTTTGAATTAAACTTTGTACACACGAAGTGTGTTTCGTCAATTCAAGAAAGTTTTCAATTATATTTTGGATGCAAAAGTATGTTTTGTCAAGTTCTACCCTTTTATTTTACAAGTTTAGGCTTATTATTACTCAAATAACCAATTTCATCTATTCAGAAAACATTTTGTTTGTTATATTTTACTCACAAAGACATTTTATCAATTTTTAATTTATTATTTCACAAGTTTATGTAATTTTTTATTCTAATAACACAATTTTAACTATTCAGGCAACATTTTTGTTGCAATTTGGACTTACAAAGAGATTTTTTAAATCTTTGTATTAAATTTTCTATTTATTGCGTTTTCTATTTCACATTCGATATTACAAAGTTCTAAGGTGTGTATAATATTTCAAACTATTTTCAGGGTGTATTTGTTAATGCATTTGGATAATAACTATTAGGTTTTTGAATGAACTAATGTTAAGAATATTTCAACCAATCAGAAAATGTGTCGTTTTTATTTCCACCAATCAGAAAACGCGTCGGTTTTATCTCATCCAATTAGAAAACGCGTTGATTTTATTTCAACCAATCAGAGAAGGCGTCAGTTTTGCTTATGAGGTATAAAAACTGCGTAAAAGCAAGCAGAAGCTATTTTGAGAAGTATTTGTGAAGCATTGTGTCAGAGAAGACATCAAGTTGTGATTATTGGCCGTGAGTTTCAGACAAAGAACTCAAGAGAAGCTATAATTAAGGTAAATGATTTTTATTATGTAGTGTGTTTTTTAAATAATATGTAAATGCAAATATTGAAACGAGAAAAACGTCAATGCAAACCAAAAAGAATATGCGTAATGTGAACAAGTACTACAACTATTTTTCTATTTTTGAGGTGCTTCTAATTTTGTATGGGTGACTGAAAGGGACCATTAGTGAAAGATGGCGTCTTCAAGCTCCACAAACAAGGCTAACCACACTGCAGTGAGTACCTCGCAAGAGATTTTACCATTGGAATGTATATTTCTCCACTAGTTTTTTGAAATAATATATAAATCCAGAAAACAAAGAAACGAAAAAAGTAAATACAGAAATGAATATGCGTAATATAAACAAGTACTACAACTATGTTTCTATTTTTCAGGTGTTCTTATTTGTGTACCTGTGAGTGGAAGGATATATTACTGGAAATAACGTCAACAAATTAACCGACAAGGACATGAGTCAAATAATTGCATCATGTCCATGTTTTTCCAATTATATCTATAAGGATTGTGTGTTGGAGACTTTGAAGAGGTATACACCTGGCAAGTATATTATATGCTGGGGATGTTATTCTAAACAAGGCAACCAACTAGCCCACGATTGTGTAGTTAACCATTTCTACGAGTGTGAGTGCGTATGCTGTAAAAATGAAGATTTACTCTCTGAACGTTATTTATTTGCCAAGGAGAACGCTGTTTGAATAAATGCCAACGATGTGTTAAGTGGATGTGCGAGAGAATCCAGTATTATTTACAGGATTTGGATAACACAAAACATATTTTTGATTTTTATATTACTAACCATGAGGATGTTGCGGATGCTTTGACGGCACACGAGGTACAGACAGAATACAAAGCTTTTTATAGTGTGTTATGTGAAATTTCAAACAATATCGAACTAGTGAAAACTCTTATAGATCCTATACGCTCAGCAGAGCTTACTTATGGTAGCACAGGATTTTTGTGAGAGTTGAATAGAGACTGACTAATAACACCGAAAATGGTGCAATACATTATTGATGTACAAGGATTTATTTATAACACAAAATTTATATTGCGTGAGGTTTGTGTGAGTTCTACAAATTTGGACACTGTGTATTATGCGCTTGTGAGTGTTCCCGATTATTTCAAAGAGAACAAAGAATCGCGCTGGGTTAAAGACAATCTCCATGCATTAATGTATGATATTCCTTGTGGATGTGAAATATACTATGTCCGGAGGGCAGTTAGGAACTTGAACTGTCAAGGCGGTACATTTTCCTGCAAAGGAAAATCCCAAATTATCAAAGATTTGTTTAATATTGACAACATTGTTGATTTGCAAACTGTAAACTGTCCATCCCTTAAGAATTTGTATATGTTTCAAGGAGGATTGTGCAAGTATCATTCTGATACTTCTCCCCCAGCTGAACAAGGTTGCGCATTCAGAAATGTTCAAAGACTTGTATGTTGGTACAATAATAAAAATAATAATGTGTAATGTATTTTAGTGCAAATAATAAAGATTTGTGAAAAAGAAATGTTTTCTATGTTGTTATTTAGTTTTAAAGCCTTTATTCAAGGTATTTTCAAGTATTACTGGTTTTTTGGCTGCATCAACACATGGGTTATTTCTATTTGGTTTATTATACGAGGCTACAATCACTATATGTCTATGAGGACTAAAATCCACTGATTGAACCTTAAAGCTTAGGCTTACTATGTATATTGATTAAACACAGGACAACACGAATCTTACAGAGGATTGTAGGAGGCATAGGCCCACACGCCAGAGCCTTATTAGCCTGCAAGAACAACTTGTATGTTGAATTGTGACTGTTTAGCAATAATATTTATAAAGTTTAAATCATTTTCATTAGATTACATATATATTTTGGATTCAAATAAAACACTCAAGTTAAGTTTTTTAAGTTTATTTTTATTTAATATACAAATATAGAATATATCAAATTTACATATATGAAAAGTACTCTACCAAAGAGCAAAAGTCACATAGGGATTACAATTTAGCCGATGCTGAAATTCTTCCATGAGGGATTTGTAGTAAGAGAGAAATTTTTGCCACTGTTTAAAGTTGAGGGTGACTCCACCAGAGATGCTGGTGATTTCCACTTTTATATTTTCTCCACTGACCCCGAAGGTTAGTAAAGTTCTCCTATAATGTTTATAGATCTGAATCTGTCTTTTTGTGTGGGGAATCTGTTTTTGTAAGTGTCGAAGATCACATCTGATTTGTAGACGCATGATGGGTACTCTTCTTTATTTAGGACAATGTATTTTTTTATCATGTTTCAAAATCAATTCAGTGTCTGCGAAAGTACCTCGAATAATGATATCCATGTTGGCATCGATGATGAATCTGGTTTCTGGTTTTATGTTGTTCATTTGGTGGGTTCCTCTGATAGACTGCATTTTGGTTTGGTATCAATAAAAAGTTTTAAAAATATCCAACTAGTGCTACAAAAGGAACGGAAATTATCGACAATTTCTGGATTATAACTAAAATTCAGTTTGCCTTTTACATATCCAATATTTACAGACCAACACTAACTAGACTTCGATTTATATAAATGTAGCAGGAACTATATTTCTGAGAATCAAACTATATTAGGATTATATGTTAAACTTATACAAAACCAGATTATTCTATGTAAGTATATTTATATTGACTGGATTATTTAACAGATCAAACAGAAAGAAGGCAAAATCCACTAAACGTAGGTGATTGCATGAAAATAACTAGGTCAAGGAGTGACCAACAGTGAGCTGAAGTTATATATAGAGGGTCGCTCTTCATAATTCTTACCTTCGCTGGATCGGCGTAGGAACGCACTTGTGGGCGGTAGAACCTGAATGGGCTCCACCAAGACATCGGAGACTCGAAGCAGATGTCTTGGTGGATGAACCCAAGTAGGGTCATAGGCGCTAGGGTCAATTTGGTCATTTCTTCTTGTATGAGGAACCAATTTGGCCAACTCCCCAAATTAACTTACATTGCTTATAACTAATTAAATTTGAAGAAAAATTATAATCTCTTAGACTGTAAACATATTTTATATTTAGGCTGCACAAGATCCAATGATAAAATTAAAAAATGGTAACCGCCCAGACAGGGACTCGAACCCTGGACAGATAGGTTTAAAACCCTAATGCTATACCAACTAAGCTATCTGAGCACAAGGTATTCTTTTTT
>NW_028143835.1:0-28260 GCF_977018435.1 Lepisma saccharinum
CATTTCAAAATGGCCAACACAAACAATTTTCCTACTGTGGGAAAAAATAAACAAATTGCTCATATTTGTGTACATTACATTTCTGAAGATAAAAAACGAAAGTGTTGGTAAGTTTACAGCATTATTCGAACTCTTGCACAGTGATCCAAAGTGCCAAAAAATTAGGCAAAAATAGAAATTTTGACTTTTCGCTAAGGGGATAAAACATGAACACTTCTGTAAACAACTAAATGCGCCATTAAACTTCTATATAAATTTTTCTCAATTGATTATTTCTTCTTTTCGGGCCTCAAAATGGCAGTTCGTGAAAACTGAATTTTCGGACTATATTTTGTACTTACTTTTAATATAATTGTTTTAGGTATACACAACTTCTCTGTAATGCACAGAAAAAGAACATATTTGGATTACAATATAATATAATGTTTCTATTTTTGACTTGAAAATACAAAAGTTATCTCGAGTTAACATAGCTTACACCGGTATTTCCCGCGACTATTTCTAAAGCAAAGGATACTTTAAAGTATTATGAAAACTGCACAGGACAAAAGGTTGGCTACCTTTTGCTATTTGTGACAAATTTATCTTATTTGTGAACGTGTGCTGTGTTGTTAATGGTCAACTGGCAACCCTGAATGAAACGTGGTCACGTGTGCACACGCTAGGGGATAGGTCATCTCAGTTTTTGCTATCAGCTGATGCTTAATACATATAGATGTAGTGCAGTGTAAGAGTGATTTATTCACCCCCCCCCCCCCCCAACAACCTCTAGCACCACCCAAAACTTACAACACACACCCTAAAATATTTAGCACAAGCTCGCAGTATGTAAATATTACCCAGAAGCAAAATTATTTCGTAAGTCCAAATTATAATTACATTACAGCATTTGTTTAACAATACCTTTATTAGTTAAACTAAGTGTATTAATTTTGAATATCTTTATTGTATTTCACAATTGATAAAAATGAGAGAAAAGAACATGTTTCAATACCAAGCTAAAATGCAGGAGCTCATGTTTGGTGAAATGTACACAGGCAATGTTTGTACGGCCCTGTGAGGGGAACTAATTAAGCCTCATACCTGATTCAAGGTCATGACATTCGAAATTGTTTCCTGAAACATTTTGAAATCTGCTCCTGCTTTTTGACTAGCCCTGTATATTAATTTAATAGCTACATAATGATGTCAAAATAAGAGTAATCTCTCAGCTTAAATTGCTACATGATTTTGCAATATAATTAGGGTTCCGAAGTTGATGACCTAAAAATACAAAACAGATTATCTTAAAATTATTAAAAATGATCTAAAAGTAATTTTCGTTCTTAAGCCTCGGCTGGATGTTTCTCTCAACAGCTGAAAACTGCTTCTCCTTCTGTTGACAAAATCTCCTAACATATACCTCCAATTTCGGTGATACTCTGCAAGGCTTTTCTAGAAGGATACACGGAGAGATGTAATGAATAAAAAATCGAATTGGGATTCTAGTTTGGCGTACAAAAAATTGGAAATGCAGCATTAATTGGATGTAAAAGCAGCTTTAAATGGGGCGTTTGAAGAATTTTAAACCATCGTACGATGTAGGTTCAACATTGTGCATCTTAGTGTCGTGAATTTAGATAGATAATTCCAAGCGTTTGCACAATATCTTCAACAGAAATTACATAATTTTATTACAAAAAATACAAGTATTTAGTTCCCACGCCTTCTAGAAGTTCGAGGATTTTCCGCTTATGGCGCTGCTGTCGCTTCTGGGCAAGCAACCCTCTGAATGTGTAATCTCACATCTGCGGCACCGGTCATGTGCCGCTCGGAGCGGAGGAGGGGGGGGAGGGTTTCACACCGCAATTTGTAAACTTATCTTGCTTTGACATCTGGTTTATGTTTTGTCCGCGCAAAGACCTTGGAAACTCAGGGAAGTGCATTCATTCCTTCAGTGGGTGGCTACTTTCAAAATACAAGACAGACAATGGGTGCGTTCCGAAAGTCTTAACGAAACGAACGCATTCAACGAAAATAACTGGGCTCGTGAATCTGGTGAAACCAGTTATTTTACGGACTTATGGGACACTCTAGGCGAAAGCGCAGGCGCAGCGTTTTGTTTAGAGAAAGTTTCCGCATGGCGTCAGCGGAAGGAATGTCCTTATGGCAAAAATAAACTCTATTATGGCCACTGTTACTCATTTTAATCACATTCTAAGAACGGTCAAGGCATACTTATCTTGTGCATGTTGCTTCATATCGCTATCTGCTAAAATTATAATATATTTTCCGAACTAGTACAGTTTGAATCCATCAGCACGCGCTTTGTCTGCAAGGAGCAGACGATTTTCACGGAACAAACCAGCATCCTGGCCCGTGCGTTTGGTGAATCTCGTTCTTGCACGAAACGCACGGAATGCGGCTTTTGGGACAGCATAATGAAACTCACGAAACGCACGGAAGCACTTATGGAACGGCCAGTTACCATAACTCGTTTAACGCGTTAAACTCGTGCGACTTTCGGAACGGGCCCAGTCTTGCAAATCGAGGAAGTGAATCGCCATCACTTAGTTTACACAAATTACGTCGGTTTACAAGTCTGATCCAAAACAAGAAAGCCAGTTACTTCGTTGACTTACTCTGTGATGCTCTCCGATTTTTTTTTTACATATCTAGGTTATGCATCATAATGGGAATTGAAGAAAATGTAGGATGGAAGAGAGTGGTTCAGAGATTCCCATTTTCGCGTTTTGATTTTTTTTTACCTAATACAATTATATTACTTATACTAAATCTTTTGCGGCGAGGTGAGACCCAAGAACTGATTTATTTTAATTTATTGAAGCTCAAAGTAAATAATAGAATAAAAATTTAAATTAACATTCATCATCTTATTATTATTATGATCATCATGCGTATTATTATTATTATTATGAAACGTATAAAGCGCAAAATTTAATAGGACGACAATGCTCTGTGTGAGTTTTATGTGAAGTAACAACATTTTAATAAATTTAATTCCAAACCATGAATTTCATCTGAAATTATTGCTCCCCGATCGCATAGTGGTAACGTCATCACCTTGTAATCAAGAGTTCCCAGGTTAGGGTCCCACTTTAAACTGTAGGTCCAATCCCAATTAGCCTATCTGTGCATAACATAGGACTTAATACAAAAATTAATGTAATATTGACCATTTTGACTGACGTGTCGGCGTTAAATGAACCTAAAAATTAAAATACAAATTATACAAAAATAACAGAAAATTTACGAAGGGGAAAATTTAAGTTACTGGTTTGAAGATGTAGAGGCTGGGGAAAATGAGACAGGAGACACTTTCCTGGAATCCCCTTCAATTTGAACAGTGACTTGACATTGGTAACATTAACTAAGGAAGCATTCATTCATTAACTGACATTCGAGCCTATTGGACTTATGACTTGGCGGTGCATCACAGTCAGAAATCTGGTGAAATCTTAATATTTAGTTTCAAGTGGGATCCAAACCACTCCTTCGGGAGCGGCGTTCCTTCACCGGCTATTGAACCCGGGGCCCTCTGATTACAAGTAGGCCCTCCTTGGTAATGGTGCATAATATTTGAATACAATTGAATTGTTTTCGTTTTCCAGCAGTTTAGCGAGTAAAATTTTAAAATTTCGTTTACACTCGAAACTAGGGCGACTTTTTTTTTTCGCCTCATTTGAGCTGGAATGAGACTTGGGAGAGTCTAGAACTTGTAATACAGAAAACTCGATTTTATTTATAACTCTTTTATCTCTCTCTATGTGTGTAAAACCATAGTATCTTTTTCACGATTAGGTCTTGTTCCATTTTCCCTCCTGCGTTCTTTGCTCTCTCTCCCTGGCTCTTCAGATATAGAGCATCCTTCATTTCTTGCCCTTCTCTTTCTCTCTCTCCCTCCACTTGCTCGTTCTCTATTTCGTTTTCTACCTTTTGTTTCTGTTTCTCATTCTCTCTTTCTATAGATTTCTCTGTATGCCTCTCTTTTTGTTTCTCTTCCTTCCTTTATCTCTTTATCGTTCTGTACTGTTTCTTTTCTTTGTTCCTTTTCTCACTCCATCGTGAGAAATGTTTATCTTCATTTCTCTCAATCCACCCCTCCCTCTGTTATTATACAACTAGTCTGTTTTGGTTGGTTTTCCACTTCCTTTTCCTCTCTTTCAGTCTGTTTTGCCTCTTTATTTCCACTGGAGGCACATGGCACAGTGGTTCGGATCCCACTTTAAACTGTAGGTCCACTCCCGATTAGCCTTTCTGTGCATAAAGTTGACATAAAACCACAAATCAATCAGTCTTTATTTTCATTTTCATTCTCTATCCTTTGGTTTTTAAGCATCACGCTCCAGCCTGCTTTAGCCTTCCCCCGCCCCTAGGGGTGTCGTCCTCCACTGGTACCTATTTATTTGAGAATGAGTGAACCCCAGAGCCGTTTTATGCAGAGAGAAGGCCGCAAAAATCCGACCTTACAAAACACGCCCAGGAATCTAATCTTAGTCTCCTGCAGGCCAGTGAGACGCCCAGCCGACTTTACAAAGGGAAAACTTCCCTGTTATTGTCCTTCAATACTTTCTTTTTTTCAAATCAACTTTAATCTCTATTTTCTCATTCCAAAAAGAATAGTTTCGGAGAATTAGAGATTAGAAAAAGGAATTCACCTTGGCTTTTCTGTCACTTTTGAGGCGAGGACTATTTAGGGGAGGGAGATCCAGAGGGCACTGGCATGCATACGCAGAGGGGGTGCTGAAGGATCTACAGCCCCCCCCGAAATTTTTAGAAAATAAAATATTCAAATGAAGGTAGTAATAAAGTCGAAAAAACTCAAAATGTCCCCCAATAACAATTTTTGTGTTTGAATTACTTTTAAAACGAAGGTTTAAAATTTTGAGCTCATACCAAATGAAAATAAAACACCAAGAACACTGAAATTGATTTACGGCAATGTATTCTATCATTTAACCAAATATTTAATCTCCCTCTGTTCAGTAAAGGTTAGATTCATGGCACGGAACCCGCATTCACATTCAGTTGTAGATATTGGTACAATTTCAATTGAATTCACATAATACTTGAGTGAGGTGAAAATGTGTTTTGGCTGACATGACATGTTTCCTGACATGTTTCCATAAAACACACGTTCTTAATCATCTAAATGCCATGTGTGTGCATTTAATAGGACTATATTAAAAAATAAACCTGTCTTCAAAGCGACCATTCATACTGTGCAACGAAGATTGAAAACAATGCTTTCAAACGTATGGTTTTCCTAGATCGGGGACCACCTCGACTTATTTTTATAAAACACAACAAAATACTACAGATCTCAACAAGCTCTCGAAGAAGATTAAATGACCAAGCAACTCAACATACGTCAGATACACCGCCCAGTTTTAGTGTTCGATACAAGAATACTTGTGAATCACCAGAAGTCTGAAAAAATACCGAATACATGGCATTTAAAAGAGACAGTCAGGGGTGCCAATTTTAAAAAAAAAACACTGGGTGGGCTCAAAAATTTGAATTCACAAATCACATAAATTATTGGGTGGACTCGGGTCCCACAGACCCGTATAAATTGGTGTCACTGTACACAGTCACCATAAATTGCATAACGAGAATTTTTTGTATGTAGCTATGGTGTGGTAAACTTAAATGAATCCAAATGGAAAACCATAAGTACGATATAGTTTACAAGTGGGTTGAAAATAATGATCCCAGGTTGAGATGTGTCACTCATAACTAGAAATTTGATGTTTCAAAACAAGACGGGGGGCAGAGGCGTGGCGTGCATGTAGCCGCTGTTACCGCAGGTTGTTTTAAGTCCACTTTATGCACAGGAAGGCTAATCGAGACTGGACCTACAGTTTAAAGTGGGATCCGAACCACTGTGCCATGTGCCTACAACGGGTATCGAACAGACTAATATTGAGTAATAGAGATCCCGAGTTCGGCGGTTATGTACAGAATGGTATTTTAAAGGGAAGGGGAAGTCCTCCATCTACTTGCTAACATTTGGTTATTTTGGGAGACTATATATGTACAATTTATAATATATCGATGCTTCAAGAGTAGTTGCCGGAAATTTTGCAAATACCTCACTCTTTACGTGCATCTATCCATTTTGGACACTTATCAATATCACCAACTATTAGAGCACAGCCAATCATAATTGTGAACTGATAGCAAAACGTTTGTTTGTTAAACTTGTTTTAAGACCAATTATATTCACAGAAAGGCAAATCGGGACTGGACGTATAGTTTAAAGTGGGATCCGAGCCACTCAGTGGCGTAGCGCAGATGTTTGGGCCCACCTGCAAGTAAAATATTGAGGGGCCCCCTTAGTGCCAAAAAAAAATATGATGCCAGAGTGGGACGGAAGTACAATAGTTAGCTGCCCTCCCACCTTCGTTGTACAAGAAATTAACTTTTACCTCAAATATTATGCCTTCCCATTTTTTTATTATCGACTTATATCACTGTAGTACTTTCTTGAAACTAAATCAGGATGGGCTGAATCTCTGAAAAATAACTGGAAGAAGAATCTGGAAATATTTTCTCTACTTCAACGCAGCGACACAGCCAGGAATCACTTTTGGAGGAGGGGGAAGCTTCCCGCTGCCAAATATTTTGTTCGTGATGCTTTGTATTTTTGCTTGAAATATTTTTTATGAAGTTACATATATTACACAGATATTAAAAAATACTGTTTTGGTGGAATTGTAAAAAAATAGTAAACATTCCTCTTTTGGACTTTGAGGTGAATGTGCCTTCAGCCCGTAAGCCATCCCCTGGTTCCTCCAGGCCAAGATTCAACGTAAGAGTCGCTCATATTAGCCTTCTAATACTGAGTGAGTAGCCCTAATATACTCAAGCAACAAACTTATCCTTCAGTAATGGGGGTTGAACCGGACATCTAGATTGTCGGTAGTAACCTATCACAAGGTAAATTTCCATCTGCTACGAAGAAATAACTGCGGACTCTAGTCTTTGAGTGATAGATAATAAAGCTGCGAAGGAACTCTATTCACTGAAAATTTATCACTCAATGAAATGTAGCTTCGAAGGACTGAGCCCATCCCAAAATAAAAGAAGGTTGCCACAGGTTAGTAGACCTCAACATCATTATTCATAATTTTAACGCTGCCATTCTTTTTTCGATAGACCAGTGATCATACTTTCTTAAAGACTTTTTCATGAAACAAGAACCTTTTTATTAATAGACCATCAGTGCTCGAATTTGCATAATCATTCTCCTTCATCTACTTCATTATCTTCAAGTTGCTCCACACAAGGATCCTTCCTTCTATCCCCAACGCGAACAAGGAAATTTGCAGCTAGGAATTTTCCCTTCGAACACTGCAGATAAAAAAATCCTAACACATTAGAAAATAAGAACTAGTTCGACAGAAATGTCCACAAAATGCCAAATTGTAAGAAATATGAACTTACAAAATTACACAAAATAATGGTCACATTCAACTCATAAGTTGTATACCCTGCGTGGCAGAGGATGGAATAATGGTCTTTACAGCAAAGGGATAATTTACTATGGGTCCCACCTTTAACTGAGGTTTTCAGCCCCTTTGAAGTAAAACGTAACAAGCGTATTTCAATATGAAAAGAATTGGGCCCCTCCTTGAAAATGTTTGGTGGGAAGTTACATTTTAAATATCACGTGTAAAACTAAAAGGTTACGCATTAACAATTTTGATGTTTGTTGTAAAATAAGGATCGACTGGTTGAGCATATTTCTACTGGATTCCTAACTGTAGACAATTGACACGCTACACTGCGTGTACGACAAACTGCGTAGATACAAAGGTATGAGATGAGGGATATTTTCCTATCGATTGACATCTGCGAGCAAGTAAGTTAATTCTGCATTTCGGAGGGGGACCCATATGACAAGTTACCGGGGCCCCTCTGGCTGAGATAATACGTCACTGCTTGTTATCGCAGACGTCGTATATGATGTTACTGGGAACCAGATTTCTGTTTCGTAAATCTATTTTTTTTATAAGCGACACTATCTGTGGAATTTCTGCGATTATATAAAAAAAATCAAGAGCACATTGTGGGGCCCCTACACCTCGCCCCTTCGTATTTTACTACATAATCCATGTTAGTTGGCCATTTTACTGTAACGAAATGAATGTACCGACGGAAACAAAAAGAAACATGCAGCTTCACAGTGCATAGGCTGGTGATCTCAAAGGACGATGTGTAAGCTTTTTTTCAAATAAGGAAAGGAAAACAGTTATTCTTCAGGGTTCCGGAACATCTGTCAATGGCCAGTGGGTACGACCATTCCATTCTCCCCCTCCTTGCAAGATCGTAAAAGCAGCGAGGTAACGATGGTAAGAATATGGGAGGTTTCGTGGCTGGGAAGAAGGAGAATTTCTTGAAAGCGACGTCAGCGCCTCCCTCGTGTTCCCTTGGTACTGTTGTTAGAACGGAACTAACGACACCCTGGAAATTTGGTTTTCTTTCAACATCCAGCCGAGGCTTAAAATAAAAGCTTGTTTTTTTTTCATAAATTATGAGTTGTTGAATAATCTGATAATACTCTTTGACGTTTTAAACTACCGAAGCAAAGGGGGAGAGAACAATTATTCTGTAATGTAGAATAATTTTACTTTAAAACTACAGATGAAAGCAATAGTGTCCTGCAAGGGAACCTCAAAGTAAGCTTCACACAAAATATTTTACATTTGCTACAGAAAAAAATAAATTTGCCATAATTATTTAATCCATTGCCAAACATTTCAGTTAAAAATAATATTGTGCTTTTCCATTAACCATATTTTCAATTAATAGTGTCCTTGTTAGGAAATTTCAGCAAGAAGAAATCTGAAAAATGCAACAAAAATGTCAAAAATACTGGAAAATGATCTCAAAGCCAAAAGGACCGGAAAATTCAAAATAAAAATGTTTTCTGGTACTAACTGAAGGGAAATAGAGTACTATTAGGTTTAGCAGTGGTTGCGTGGCGGTTTGGTTCCAAAACTGGGGGGGGGGGGTGCAAAGACAGTTTACTTTCCCTTGGTAGATAAGGTTTAGCATAGTGCTGGGGCAAAAGTTGCAAGAAGTAAGGGGGGAAACTGCCCCCTAATCGCCAGTGACTGTGCCAGCCGGAAATAAGTGGGGGCTAAAGATTTGGGAGTCAAATTCTCGGCGGCTAACTTATAACTTTCCTACTCAGTGCCGGATCTACAACCCGCATTGCGGGGGGGGGGGGAGGGGGGGTCAGCCATTGACATAGTAGAGGGTTCGTATATGCGCATATAAAAAATAAACGTAGTTACTCAGAGGTACAGAAACTAATACAATATCACAGGTAAAGTTAAAGTTCCCTGTGCATGTAGCACCCTACCATGAAGGCACATTCGATGGAGGTGATGTGATCAGCACCACGCTCCGGCCGCATTTTTACAGGGGGTGTTAACGGAGTTTTGAATCACCCTGAAGGCCCTCGTATGAGAGTTTGTCAACATGAGATCAAGAATTACACACACAGACATTATATATGTGTAAGATATATATAAAATTTGTGTTTGTGTGGAGGTAGGTAGAGGGGGCCTTTGGTAATATTTTGCGGTGGGGGGGGGGGGGCAAGATTTGTAGATCCGGCACTGTTCCTACTGTATATTTTTACCCATGAGATATTTTACAGTTAGATCCAAAGATAAATCACTGCATTTTGTTCCATCACACACAACAGTACATTTAGGCACGGATCTTTCACGACGTCATAAAATCTACGGATAAACGTATATAAACATAACACTATTTCTATGTAAAGAGTTTGAGTACTTTTTTTTTTTTGCTAAAATGAGAAAATGAACCACATCAAGAAATACGATAAGATACGTATATTTTCATGAGAAGCTACAACCTTGTTTAAATCCAAAGATTTTGCAAGCTCTTTCTCAAAGAGACAATAGATAGAGCACTCAACCTCTCGATTACGAAGATAACACTTGATTTGCTGCAAACAGTCGTTGATGGTGGTATGCACATTTCAATAATAGGGCTAAAAATGGGGAGGATACGAGAAATACCGTCAAGATAGGAGCTGCCACTCTCAAGGAACAAACATATTTTCACTATAAATTCACTTCCATTAGGAGACAAATATATTGACATAAAAGCAATTAATAGAGTTGCAACCCTTGCACTGAGCATTTTGATTAGTGAAAATAACTGCTGAAGATTATAATTTTATTTCAGAATATCTTATGCATAAATACTGATCCGAATTGGATCAAAGATTGATTCTCCTGCACGGATACCACTATGACGGTACTGCAGAAATGGCTTTCTAACCTCACAAATGATAATTAATTAAGATGTAGGACTAAGACTGCGAGCAATAAAATTGCCCAAGCATGCTGATTTTCGCACCGTATTGCAACGATAAGTTGATTAGATTTATATTAAGGTCCACAATATGCACAGAGACCTACAGTTTCTAGTGAAATCCCAACCGAACCACTTAATGAAATGTTATACCTCGACCGGGGATGGAAGACATGACCCCTTGATATCAGGTTTACGGCTAGACTATTGGGGCTGGGAGCCCAATTTTAATGTTAGCATTTAAGAATCAGGTAGTTTGTGTACTCTTTGATTCTTTATCATCGTATTTGTTCCTCTCGAATATTTGCAGCGATAAGAATAGATACAACGACGAAACCAATGAGAGAGCATCGCTAAAATACGTACAATTGTCGGTACTCCATTGAGAAACTAACAAACAGAAAAGAAACATAACGCTTCTTTAAATTTTGAACGTCATCCTACTTATTCATATAAAATTTATTTGTCACACCTGCTAGACCTATTCAAAAACTGTATATGCCAACAACCAAAAGAACGATCTCACAGTCACTGAATACGTTCACCAACCAGACAGGCACCAGATTTCGTAGAAAGTTTGGCGACTCCATTGGCCAATTACTTAGTATGAAATAAACGATCAGTGGCCACTGTTATCCAGGTATATCTGCAGCTGTTCTCCCCCTATTTAATTTTATAACACATCATAAATAAGGTAACCTTGCGATCTAACAGAACTAGAAAATGTATTTGAACATTGAACTTGTCCCAATTGAAGTTTTATAATGTAAAATGTAAACTTCTACTTTTTAAGTTTTCGATCGAAATGCATCTATCGTATTACAAAAATCTAGGGGGGCTGAGACCAGTTTTGGGGGGGCTTCAGCCCTGCTAATCGCCACCACTCAGGTTTAGCATTGTCTTCAAGCCCCCCAAAAATGATTTGTCATCAATTTCCTAGCCTTATTATGTTCTATAGAGAAACCACAAACAAAAGGACCTTCCTCTTCTTCCGTTCAACTCGGGCCATAAGGAAGCATGCTCCAGTCTGCACCCTCCACGCGGGAGTGCGCTGCACAGGAGTTGCGGGTCTGCGCAGGCTTTTTTGCTTGTGGTTCCACTATACAGCAGTAACTTCATTAAAAAAGAAAATAGCCACGCTTGTGTAATCAGAAATATGGTTTTGCCGCTACCCAAGATGGACCCACTCCACTGGTTTGGTGCCCCGTGCAGTCGCCCTGGTGTCCCGGCCCTTAAAGCGGCCCTGCTACTGCGGCTTGAGAGCAGATTAATATTTCCGGAAGTTTACAGAGAAGTAATGCATTATTTTCGACCCTGGGTTCGAACAACAATACAAGATATGTGGAAATACTCGGTATGGCATGGTATATTGTCTCTCAAGGTGACTAACATATACGGTTTATTATATTCCGCTTCTATTTACATATTTTCAATTCTTCCACAGATGCATTATTCAAAATCCAAAAAAAATTCTGTAATTTGTCTCTAATTGGCACTTCCATTAACCCCACTGGCGTACGGAAAATGAGTGGAATGGCAGAGGTGTCGGGAATATTTTCTGGTGGGCTTCCACATTTAATATAACTCTAAATGTAATACGAAATGAGCTAGAATAACATGTATGTAGTTTGTCTTATTTGCTAGGAGCAGCAGAGGGATTTAGTCCTCTTCCCCCTCACCTCTAACGGTGCCACTGCCCAAAAGCTCCCCTTAATATCCATTAAGAACGTGCAGGAATTAAATAAGAAATCATCATTATCAGCTTGTTTAATTTTAATGTGTCTATACCGGGTATATGTCCCATCAACCAGGCCCCTACCTAGGATTTTTTTGACATGAAAAATATGTCAATTATTAAATAATTAATTAATATCATTAATTAGATTATTTATTTATTTATATTTATAAACATATTAATTTGCTTTATTTATAAACTAGCAAATTAATTCCTTTAACGACTGGTTCAAAATGTCAAGAAATTAGAAGATAGGTGAAATGTTTTTAGTAAGTGTTAGATATTAATTATTGCTTTTTATTAAAAATGATAAATAAATTTTCATACTTTTATTATGTTATGTTTCTATAATGGTGTAAATCTATTAATGGTCTCTCGAAAGGAAATATTTCCTTATCAGAGTTGTAGCTAGAGATTTCAGCGCCCAGGACGAGAATGATTTTCGCACCCTCTGCACAGAATTTGCACCCGCCCCCCTTACCTAGATGTAGCTGGCATACTTAGACATTGTAGAAATTTTATGTACTTACTCTTTTTCGTTGAATCCGATGAAAAGAAAACTTAGTATTCAAGAAATGTGGGTAACAAAAGGACAGGCGGTTGGGCATCCCTCACCATCTTTATTGAAGCGGTGTGTGTTATTGTTCAGATCTGCAAAAATCGATTGCAAATTAATGATAACTAGGTGGAGGGACAAAAAATGAGAAACTTTAAGAAGACGTTGGTTTCATATTAAATGAACGTGTAAGAGCTATGTTTTATTCCCGACGAAAGGAGGTGAGAAATGGAGGAGAAATAACAGGTTCGTCTAATTTCTGTTCCAGGGGCCTAGGGTGACACTGAAAACCACCTTCGCAGCTACGGCTCTATTTCTTGCTAGTCCAATTTGATATAATTTTAAAATCTTTTCTATGACTGTAGAAGTACGTTTTTATCCCATGCTGTTACCAGCCCTAAAGAGAGAGAGAGAACAAAAGATGTATGCAATATTCACACACAGGCAGACATCATTCTTTGTTATTCCTTCCTTGTATGTGTTTATGATGTCATTCTTAGTAAAGTATGTTTGAAGTCCAAACTAATTGTTTATTATTGTTGTTATAACACAAACTCTTACCCTTGGAAAATTTTCATGGGGAAATTTTTTTCATAGAACAAGATTGTTGGTGGGAAGGTGGGAGATCCCCCTTCCGCCATGGGAATTCGTACCCTGAATGTGACCACCAACGCTATGGAATTATCCTTATAATGAAGAACATGTCTGAATGTAAATTAACCACAAAAAGAGAACATTTTCTCATGAAGACTGCAGTTCGAAAAAAGGTCAAAACAGGGAGTAAATATGGTGAACTGTCCAGACCAAATTGGAACATTTAGTAGCTTCGTACAAGTGATTATCAAACTAAAATTACTAAATATAGTAGACTGCAGACTTGTGGAGTCTGCCTCTCACCAGAGACAACTCGTTCATTTATACAAGTAGAAAATCTAAATTCTTGCAAAATCTTAAAAATTATCCATGTTATTTTTGTAGGTTTCCATCAAAATATTTCATGGCTCAAGGGGGAGGGGGGGCATGGCCCTCTGGGTACGGGCCTGCCATCAACTCCTTTCACTGGCGTCTTCACAACATTGTGACTGCAGACGATGTGTGAAAATTGCCAGTGTCAGGATGGCCGAGTCAGTTCAGCGGAAGTGCCCGCGCGAGCAACATCGCCGTGCCTCTGCTCGTGAACCGGTGAGTCATCGGGACTCTGGCGTGCTAGACGACGCGAAACGCGTAAATTTTCAAGTTACGTAAAGTTGTTGAATTGAAAGGAAAATGGAAATTCGTCGCGTAAATACGCTAAAGTTATGGTTTTCAAGTGTGAAGAAGTGCCCAACATCGCTGATGCTTCATCGTTGGATACGGGATACTCTTGCATTGACTGAAGACCAGGTATTAAGTATTGAACTGGACCAATACCGTAAGTGTGTATATATTAAGTTAGTGACGCGTCTATTAGGCGAACAGTTAATTAATAAATTTGAAGGGAAGTTAGTGTATTGTGATGAGGATGATGAACATGAAATTAGATTAGACTGGGCTGATAGGACAACTACACTAGTGCGACTACATGTTATACCAATGGAAATAACCGATAGCCATATCCGTACAGTGCTTGCGCAGTATGGTGAAATTAAGACCCCTCCGGTGGACGAGCGATATTCGGATGAGCATATTTATAAAACTCGTACAGGCATTAAGTTGGTGAGAATGGTTCTGAATAAGCCAATCCCGTCCTATGTATCAATACAGGGTATGCAATATTGGGTAACATATTATGGACAGAAACCTACCTGTAAAATATGTGAAGACACTCAACACACAGCACGGTTTTGTCCCCAACGACGTGGTGCTATGGGGGAGCGAGTGATACAAGACAATATTGGAACATGTGCTACTCCTGTAGAAATCCAGCCTAAGCAGTCATATGCAGCAAAGGTACATAGACCACCTAGCCAACGTTCAGCGCATGAGACGGAGATAAAGGCTGACACACAATTTACAGTGTTGCCAATTCCAATGCAGTTGCAAGAAAAAGCTGTGAACAATGAACGCGATAAAAATCTGCAAATAGAGCCGAAAAATGCTGATGTTTCAGAACACCAACTAGACCCTACCAAGGAAACACATCTACCTGCGTCTATCCACAGCACATCGTGGGCGGAAGAGGTGGCATCTTTAGACAACCTCCACAGTGACGTACGGGATAATGTGTTGGTGACTGACAGTCTGGAAACAACTGATCAAGCGATGCGCGAGTCTGACACTACGAGTAATCTTCAAATGGAGACTGACATGTACGAAGCAGGAGGATCCCATACACTGGAAGATCAACAAAACAAGGTTCAGCTTGGTGAAACCACAACAGGAACTAAGGACAATGCCAAAAGAAAATCAAATGTGAAGAGACTCCAGGAACAGAAGCAGTTGAAGAAGAAAAAAGTACAACAAAATGTGGCACCTAACCCCCACCACAAGAAGAACGTGAAGCAGCAGGCAATAGCCCCCTCCCCAGTGCGTATAACCAGATCCCAAAGTGTGACAAATTTGGCCCCGAGTGTTGATTTTCAACCTGTGATCGGATCCAAATTCAGTGTTTCCCCTAGTGTGTCTAGTGAATGTGTGGGTGCAAGTAAAAATGAAAGTCAGAAATAGCATGTGTAAAATGAGTAAAGGTATATGTGGCTTGGTCACGTGTTTGCACGAGGTACCGTGCACATATGCAAGGTTTACGTTTCGTGGCATGGAAGGGAGTGGAAAAACAGTGTACGAATATTAGTGTCCACTGGGCAAAATGTATAATTCGAAGTGTTGGGTAACCCTAGTTCTTAAATTTCTGTTAATTGTATATATGATGACTACTCTCCGTTTAGCTACGATCAATGTTAACAAAATGCGATCTTTTACTAAACAGGAGGCGCTAGGAGATTTTTTCCTACAATCATCTTTAGATATAGCACTTCTTCAAGAATGTGGAATAACAGCATTTAACCTCCCCCCAAACATATTAGTCTATAATAATGCGACCTTTCAAGCGACTGGAACAGCCCTGTTAGTACGTAACACCGTACCGATTACAAATGTGATGTGCCATCCCAATGGTAGAATTATCTCAGCAAAAATAGCTAATGTTTGGGTATATAATTTATATGCACCTTCAGGGACACAATTTAGGAAACAGAGGGATGCGTTTTTTGCGACGGATGTCGCTACTGAAATGCAGGGTACAAGAGAACATATAATTTGCGCGGGCGATTTCAATTGTGTCCTGCATCCGCAGGACCAAAGACCTGGCTTTAATACCTCCAATACTTTGCAAAAATTAGTAAATGGGTTTAATTTTACAGATGTATGGAATGACAAATATTTTGGACAGAAAGGGTACACGTACATTCGTAATAATTGTGCTTCCCGTTTAGATCGATTTTATGTAACACCACATTTACGCCAACAAATCAAGTCACTTAGTATAACACCCACCTGTTTTTCAGACCACAGTGCCGTAATCATGGCGATAAATGTGGATATACCAATAGTACCTAGAGGGTATGGCTACTGGAAATTAAATGCTTCTATCCTTACAGATGCAAATTTCCAACGAGCCTTTCAGGACCAATGGAATGTATGGGAAGCACACCGTACCAGACAAAGTGATATAATTCGCTGGTGGGATGAAATTCTTAAACCGGGCATAAAACGGTTTTGTCTTAGTTATTGTAAGGAACGTTCTAGTGACTGGAATAATAAATATAATTTTTATTACCGTGTGCTGCGTGAACTTATACATGAAGCCACTGAAGGGAAACAAGTGCAAACAGAGGTAAAACGTGTACAAGCTGTACTGCTGAGGATGACAGCTGAAAGACGACAAGGTGTAAAAATTCGCAGCAGACTCCCCCACTTTGATAAAGAAGAGGTTGCATCGATAAGCCATGTACTGCAAGAAAGACACAATGCAAAAAGACAATTTATTAGCGAAATAAACGATAATTCTGGAATTAAAATAAAAACAGCCCCGGAAATACGTAACAGATTTTACAACTATTTTGAGAATCAATTTTCCCAACCAATAACACAAAATGTAGATTTGACGAATAAATTGGAATCCTTGTCCGAGGTCCTTGACGATGAGGAAAGTGAGCAATTAAATAACGACTACACAAGCGAAGAAGTATTCCGTGCGGTTAAGTCGGGGCAGCCGTTTTCTGCACCTGGTCTGGATGGGATACCAAACAAACTCTACCAAACATTTTGGACGTTGATGGAAAAAACACTAACTGAATGGATAAATGCAGTGTTCCGAAGGTATAAAATGGGAAAATCCTCAACTACTGGGATTATAGTTTTAATACCAAAATGTGTGAAACCCATTGAAGTTGGTCAATATAGACCCATTACCCTCTTATGTACTGATTATAAAATATTCTCTCGCTGTATGCTAGGCAGACTTATGCCCTATGTAGAAAAACTAGTTGGAGATACACAATATGTTTTTGGTATGAACAAGAAAATTACAAATGTCTTACAAACGCTTCGTGAAGTGCTTACCTGTTATAGAGTCAATAGAAATAACCATGATAATGCTATATTAACAATAGATTTTGAACGAGCATTTGACTCGGTACACCATGATTACATATTTAATGTGCTTCAAAAATACGGTATACGTGGACATTTTTTGTCAGCATTTAAAAGCCTTTATAGTAACGCAACATCCAAAATACAAATAAATGGATTTATGACAAGAGAACTTCCTATTCACAAGGGAGTAAGACAAGGTGACCCATTATCGATGATAGCTTTCTGTATCTCATTGAGACCTCTTCTTTCTGCATTAGAAAAGCAAGTACAAGGCATCACCATACAATCTATAAACACAAAGGTGTTGGCCTATGCTGATGATGTTAATGTATTAATAAATACGCAGACTGATGTTGCTGCAACGTCTAAAGTAATACAGGAATTTGGTCCCCTTTCAGGGCTCACAGTAAATCAGAAAAAATCAACTCTTATGTATTTAAACCCGGATATAACTTACCCTCAGAGCGGAGAATTTCATGTTGTTCCATCGATAAAAATACTTGGAATCATTTTCGCGCGCTCCCTTCAACGAATGATCCAGTTAAACTATGACAGAGTGATAAATGGTGTTAAAGCAGTTCTACAAATGAATAAATTTCGAATACTTAGTATACAGTCAAGAGTGACGTTTGTACAGGTGTACGCTCTCTCCAAGGTGTGGTATGTAGCAAAAATCCTCCCGTTGCGGCAACTGGATATTTTTAAGCTCAAGAGTGCTGTGAGCTGGTTTGTCTGGAACGGTCAAATCTTGCGTGTAAATCACGCAACGCTTTGTTTACCCTATGCAGAAGGGGGAATGAACCTTGTAAACGTGGAATATAAAAGCCAGGCTCTACGTATTCAAGCTGATGTAACGACACTGATTCAACACCCTAACAGCCTCACTAGTAAAGTTCTGAGACACGCCTTGGACAACATTCAATTGGAGGCCCCCATTGATGTTACAAGACTTCCAGACAGATTATGGTATTTTAAGAATACAATAGTGGATATCAGTTACGCTTTAATACAATCTCCTATCCTTCCAACGCAAGAGACGTCAAAAATATATAGAAGAATGTGTTCACTATCACAAAAACAGTGTAAAATTGTAGATCGGAATCCAAGAGTCAATTGGCGGGAAGTATGGAATAATATACAGGCCCGCCACCTTACGTTAAGAGTCAGATCAGCGTGGTATATAATTGTACACCAAATATTCATTACTGGAGTTAAACTTTATGACATAAAATTAGTAAATACTCCAATATGTGCTACATGTAATGTACAAGATAATTTAGTGCATAAGCTTAGTGAATGTCAAATAATCCACAAATCATGGTTATATATCAAAAAACTTGTGAGTACAATTTGTCGTACATCAGAACGTAACATTTCAGTAGATATTCTTTTGTATCCTTCCTTTGCATATTATCCAAGAACAAAACGCCACAGTGTACAATGGCTCTTAGGCCAATATGCCCTTTTTGTATCCATATATAGGCAACAAGATTTTCACATCCAATTTATCAATCACCTGCACCAGGAATAACAAATGATCCCTCGTTGTAAAAGAGATATGTTGTATGCAAATTTCCTAAATGTAGTGTTAACTTTATAATGACCTAAAATGTATAACATGCACAATAATATGTAATAGTTTCAAATAAAAAAAAAAAAAAAAAAAAAAAAAAAAGTGGTCTAAGGCGCCAGACTCAAGCGCAAGCTTCGCTGGCAGACAGCGAGTGAGGAATTCTGGTCCTCGTATGAGGGCGTGGGTTCGAATCCCACTTCTGACATGAACTTTTTTCTAAGCGGAATTTGAAAGAATGGGTACAGTACAGTAAAACTGCTAAAACAAGCATCCCTTCTTGAGATCTGATTTGATGGTAATGTATATATATATTTCAATCTCGTTACGGCCAACACGAAGCCGAGTTGCCACGTTATCTATTCTTAGGCAGCCTAACAGGAACGCATGAGAGGAATGTTGTTTGAGGCTTGTGCGATAAGCGAAACCTGGTCGTCCAGAGGAAACGAACCGGTCCCCCCCCCCCCGGTCCTAATACCAAAATTATAGTAAAAGGCAGTTTATTGATCCTTTGAAACTAGCTCTTTGAAAATCCTATTTAGCTACATTAAGGTGAAATTTAGCTTCTTTATGTTCATCAGGTTTGCAACATTGCTGCGGAGGGGAGGTGTGCGTCAGGATGACGCCAAAGAGAAATACGAGGGCCATACTGAAAATAATGAGGAACAATTTTTCACAAACCAAGTTTTGGTTTTATTAAAGAAAAATATGTTACATCATAATATACAGACAGACTTTTCTTTACTTTTCAACAAAGTTTCCATTTCCTTGCACTCATTTGCCTCACATTTCTGGAAGCTTGAATCCGTTCCAGCTGCTTACAGACACTGACGCACTGCTTTCTGTATGTCCTCCGTCGTCTGGTAGCGTTGGCCTCGTAAGTGTTCCTTTACAAAACAGAACAGATGATAGTCGGAGGGTGCAATGTCGGGACTGTAGGGAGGGTGATGCAGAAGTTTGCACCCCATTTTCCTCAATTTCCTCCCTGGTGAATTAAGCAGAGTTCGGGCGTGCATTATGGTGTTGACGGATGGGTCTCTTTCCAGAACGTTTATCCTGCAATGCACGACGTAGCTTGTGAAGGGCTTGACTAAAACGGCGAACACTTATGGTTACCCCAGGTTCAAGAAATTCAACCAGAATGCACCCCTCTGCTTTCCAAGTTGCATTCCGTGGAGGCAGTTCGTGGGCGATTGCTCCGAGACCGATCTTTGATGTTAGTGTTTTCATCTTTAAAATGTTTTACCCATCTTCTAACACTGCTAGCACACATGCATGCATGTCCATATGCACGCTGAAATATATTGTGAATTTCAGCAGAAGGAATCCTCTCTTTAACATGGAATTCAATCACAGGACGTTGTCGAACCGAAACATCACTGTCAGCCATTTTGAAACAACTGACTGCATGCACTCAGGCGATCGAAGCTAATGATGTCACACACTACGTCTACGTGTTCAGTAAAGTCTATATTTTGCGATGATTTCCTTTGTTTACGTGTATTGGTGGATTTTGATTTTTTTTTAAATGTTGCTTATTATTTTCAGTATGCCCCTCGTACATTTCGCTTATGGGAGAGTGTGTTTCTTTGTTCACTTGGGAATATAAAATTCCTGATGGCGCAAAATAATAAAATTTTTTTTAAAAATACATGAACAGAAAAAGGACACATTAAAGGTTTTCCTGGTCATCCGAAAAGTAATCAAGGGATCCCGAGTTGGAGGCACATAGTGGTTAGGATTCCACTTTAAACTGTAGGCCCAGTCCCGATTAGCCTTATTGTGCATAAAGTGGACTTAAACGCCAAATCAATCAATCAATCCATAATGAATACATGGGATTATGTAATAAATACTTAATACATTATATTTTTCAAACATCGTGCCGGTCCCCGTGGCGGAGTAGTTAGCACATCACGCTACGACGCCAGGGTTCCAGGGTTCGGCCTAGGCATGGATGTTTGTGAGTGTCCGTTCATCAATTTCATCATGTCATCACTCATCCACATCTACGCAAATTAGCCAAAAGTGGCACAAAAAGCGAAGTAAAATAAAGCAAATCAATCAATCAATTTTCAAACATCTTGTAACTTTCAAAACTGCTTCCACTTACAACATGGATGTAAAATTCATAGGGGTTTGCAATGATTGCGGTGGTGTTATTTACGCATATGCATATTCAACGAATGAAAAGGGGCGAGAAAAGATAGGGAGAGCAAGAAAGCGAAGCAACAAAGAGAAATTGCTTCAATGCCAAGGTATCATTGCTTCAGTAGCTATTCTCCTACAACATTTTTCAAATCGTTCGTCCATCTTTTTACGTAGCTTGTCTGCCTTGTGTAGAGGTGTGCGGGACAGATTATTTCTGGCCGGAGAGGGAAATTTTTTTAATCCCGACAAGTCCGGGAAATTTTTGGCACGGGAAACGTCGAGAATTATCAAGTTTTTAAAATTACCATTCGGTATTTCCCGACTGCTCAGGATCCGAAAAGTCGGGAACTTATTTCCCACCCCTAGCCTTGTGGGAACAAAAGCATACCGACAAGTACGGAAACCTAACAACTAAGAAGTATCATGTGAGGCGAAATCTAGCAGATGAGCCAGTACCACACAACTAGTCCAAGTCCAACTGAAAAATCCAGCAGGCAATCTCGCCCCGTGTGATTCAGGCATAACCAGTAACCAGTAGTGTTGCCCACGGGACGAGACGGGACAGGCTTTTAAAAATTCGAGACGAGACGAGATTGATCATGTGTACCGAGACAAACGAATATTTTCGAGACGAGACAGCATTTCACAGCATTTCCACGAGACGAGACAGGCCAAAGTCTCGTCTCGTGGGCAACACTAGTAACCAGTGATTTTTTGCTGTCGCTTTCACGGCTCATGCTAAAGCCCCTATCACACCGAATTGGATTTCTAGTAGGAATGCCCTAGTTGGTGCTGAAGTAACTTTCTAGGTAGCAATCATGGCCGCCTGGCTGACTGCCAGTGATGTGCCGTATACTATAAATGTACGTCTCCATGCGTTGTCTTCGCGTAATCTACACGAAGATTACATTGGCTTATGTAGTTTACATAGTCTACTGTAGACAATGCACAGAACAGGAAAGAAAGAAATGCCAGTGCTTTTTGAAACAGAAAGTATGTTTTTCTTCTTCAAACATGTCTATAATCTGGGCCTATAACCAACTTAAGACCATCCGACGTAATCAAAGTTATCGAATTTTCACTAACGAGAGGAAAATGGACTATCGGAAGAAAAACAAATGACAGCCATAGTGAAAACTGACATTATTTTTTGCACTGACAAAAGGGAAGTCTAAGAATATTTTTTATCTTGTTACTGCATAGGAAAGTGCGTGTCTTTAAAGCAGATTTATCCATTTGTGAAATGGTGGAAATAGAAGTAAAACAAATCTCGTCATTCTATGGACATTGCATTTTTTTGGGTATGTCGCGACAAGTTTATTTTGCAGTTCAATTAATACGTATAGTGAATTGGTTGAACGTAAATATATACTTAACACACTTATTGCTGGACAGTGGAATACTTCACGCTCTCTATGTCCATCTGCTGATGCTTGTTGCTGCTTCTAGAACAATGCGCGTGCCTTGAACGGAGAACGCCGAGCGCCATGTTGTCTACGTTGATTACGTCATCGACGTAGATTACATAGTTTACATCATAGTCTACACGTAGAATGTAGACAATCGTTGTTTACGCGTAGACGCACATCACTGGTTTGGAGGAATAGGACAAGTTCTAATTGCTACTTGCTTTCCTCGACTGGATTCTGTGGAACAGACAATGAGAGCAAAGTTTCGCCATGTGAAGATAATCTGTGAGTGTGCAAAGGAGTGTTTTTGTCTGTGGTTTCAGAGTGTTACGCCAGCAATGTATAACGTAGACAGCATGAAAGGCTCGTTGAGTTACACCATCTATGCTGAGTGCATGGTGTTTACATTTGAAACAACTAAAATATTCTTCCATACGTGTACAGTAAACGTCGTAAAGTATGTATTTAAGCAGCGCCATTGTTTTGTACTTAATAACGTTTTATACGAAACGTTATTCCTCTCGGTTGAATAGTTATCGGCTTTTAAAAATGTGAAGTGATACATTGTTTACATCTCACGCGGCCGCCATTACAACTTCCCTCGTATGGGAACAAAAGTCTATCGACAAGTACATTGATAAGTATCGTGTGAGACGAAAACTACCAAATTGGTAGCCAGTCCAGCGCCAACTAGGGCATACCTACTGGAAATCCAGTTCCATGTGATGCTGGCTTAAGTTCACGGGCTTGCACCTTGCACGCATTCATAACCCGTGACGTCAGGCCGACGATACGCAGACAACGCAAGAAAAGAAGTGAATTTTAGCAATGTTTGAAGGCATATTTCTCAAGAACGAAAGCAAATATCGGCTAGATATTTTACACATCTCATTTAAGCATCATTATGCGTAAAATGAATGGATTTAAAACGTATTTCATTTCGTAATGGAATTTTCGTGGTAATATTCATCCATCAAACTCGATCTACTATTCGTGAAACCTGGTAACAATGTCAGCAAATGTCATGGCGGCTCTCATACCCGCGGTGTCACGATTATCTTCGAAAATAATTCGAATTCTAGGATGTAATCCAGGTCCAATGACATTGCAAGGAACAAACACATACTTAATAGGAACAGGCAAAAGGTAATTTAGCAAGTACATGCAGACTAATTTTATAATCAGTAACCCAAATATTTGTACCGAAAACAACTCTCGAGTGCAAGGCTTGTTGAGAATAAATGCAAGGCAGTTAAATGTGTGGTACAGTGGGATCCATGAGTATTTCCGTGCAAATTGTCCATGACTATTTTCATTAATTTTTCTCTTACATCCTATGTATTTTTAAGCGATGGATTTTTATGTATGTTGGTGCAGAAGTTGTAAACAGCTTGTTTTGAGTTTTCTTTTAATTCTTGAAGCTCTTATTGGGTCAAATAAAGTGCACGAACATGGTGATGGACAATTTGCACGGTAATACTCATGGATCCCACTGTACTACTTTACTATACCGGAGACACCTATCAATGATTTTTTTTCGCAATTTTTTACACTGATAACGTACTATTCTGCGTTGCAGAACATTTCTTTAGGTGAAATAATGGATTTCTAACGAAAATAATGTCTATTTCTTACATACGATAGCCCCACGAACCATCACAAGGACGAGGTATGCCTACTAGGTTAGGTTAGGCCTGTTAGGTTAGGTTCCATTAGCACTCCTTTCGTTCAATGTAGCATATATGGACAACATCGGAATTACAAATTCCACGGCATCATCCACACCCGGCAACAACTTCACGACACATCATGTTGTAGCCACAGCAATAGCGCGTATTGTGCTCTCGTGCAGAAAGCAAATGGCGGCAGCAGCAATAGCACGTCGGATAAGATTTTCGTAGAAAACCACATGCATTCGCATTAAAATGGATCGAAACTACATTCCCGAACATCAACAACACTACAAAAAATGATTTGCGTAAGTACTTTCTCCTGTAAATTTGAAGAAATCCGTCTCTGGTATAGTAAAGTGTTACCAAATGTGTTTTCTCCAACTTATATACCTTTAGTCTATTGAATGAATACGGTAGAAAAATCAATGAAGGGTATCCCATTGATACAGACAAACTTATAGAAAAAATAAACATCAACTCCAGTTCAGTAAGAAAGGGTAACTTCCAATTGCTTTAAAAATTTTTTTCAAATTCTCCTAGCAGTAGAAATTATCGTAGAATTTTGGGGACAATTGTCACACGAAATTTGAACCTTCCTTAAAGTAATGACCACTGTTCGGATTTCGAAAAAAAGTTATGGTATCAATTACATCTCCAAACCACACCTCTCACTCGTTTATTTCGTATTTTTTTTACTTTCGTACTTACCGATTGTGCATTGCGGAACATTGTGTAGTGTGTCATTTTGATTTTGCCCATAACAGTAAATTTGTTCGTCCTTTTTTCGCTTCTGTAAAACAATATAACCTTACGGGAAATGGTTTGTGGAGCGAACGTGAATGGTTTGCAAGGTATTAGCATAATTTCAAATCCTGGCATGAAAGTAGGTATTTTTCGGTGAACAAGGTTGCAACACTGCATGCACACTTCAAATCGACAAAAAACTGGCACAACATTCGATGAACCAGTACGCTATTGCCATATTGTGTGTTATAGAATCGAAATAACGAAGAACAGTAAGTACTCGGAAATGTAAGAAATAGACATTATTTTCGTTAGAAATTCATTATTACACCTAAAGAAAACTAGTAATGAAAATTTGAACCTTAGCAGAATGCATTTAGGGACTTTATTTTAATGCGAAGAGAACCAAACCTGGCCTGCTCAACCTAACTACGAAAGCATATATTGAACAAAAGGTAAAAATTTACTATTCCACAAACACCTGTAACTTCTTCGTTTCGTCATTTTTAACCTATCTGCTTCGCGGATCATTCTTTTACGTGTATTCGCATTTTTTTGATGAAAGTAATGTCAATTTTCAACATTACGAGTACTTCTTTATTTGCGTTATCTCGCTTGCATATGACACAGTATGGCACGTACACCTTCGTAGATAATCCCATGTCGTGCTTGTGTTTTGTCGATTTTCATTCGGTATCCAGTGTTTCCAACCTCCGTAACCCAAAAAACGCTCATAAAGAAAGCTGATGTAATTTATTTTTTTCACAATTTTTTTTACTTCTTTGCATTGTTTTACGAACAAAATTTTAACTATGCTTGCCTAACCTAACCTAACTTAACCTTGCCGGAAATGGTTTGTGGGGCTATCCGTGAATGGTTTTTGGTGATATCCGTCAATGGTTTGTGGGGCTCCCTGTATGATTTTCACCATGCATCCACGACACGTCATGTTTGTATTTTTGGTTGGAAACACTGCATCCCATTGAACATCAACAAAAGACGAGCACGACACCTGATGATCTCCGAACGTATACGTGCCAAAGGCTATTGTCTGTCGGAGAATTAACTTTCAACAAAAAACATGAATTTCTGCTATGATACATTCCCACATGACAGAAAACACCTTCCAGATGTTAGACAATGCTACAGGAACTTATTACCGTAAGTAGTTGCTTGTGTAAAAATGAAGAAATCTGTTTGTGGAATAGTAAATTAGTACCAAACAAAATCTTAAGGAATCGCTAAAAGTCCGCAGTATGTGTTTACAGAAGTAAATCAGAATCGAACCATGTTAAAATTATATTCGTAGCATGATGACATCGCAATAAAGCAAAAGGAAATAAGAAAGTTTACTAATTTATATATCTTAGTAATATAATAGTAACTCAATGCACAACAGCCCGTGAAGGCTAGGGCCTGTCTACCGGCTGCCTGCCTCACTCCCACATGCCTCAACAAAGGTGTGATCTGCATGACAAACCCACAGTCATTGTCGTAAGTTTGCATGACTGGGTTACGCTGCTCATTCATAACTCCCCAATTCCTCACGATGGTGGGTGGTCACCCATCCCATACACTGGCGAAAATCTCAGGAGAAAAGTTGCTACGCCTTACCCCAGGAGACGAACCAATGCATGTCCCAAAGCCTGATGCCCAAGACTCCACAATTACGGTGCAGGGCGATATATATATCTTAATAATATAGGATTATAATATCAGGCTGGCTACTCACCGGGAATTCCTTGAATTCCAGGAATTATGCGTGAATTATTGGCTCTGGGAATTGTGGGTGTGCTTGAATTTTTCTTCGTAGTCATGAAAAATTGCATCTTCTTAAAACCCCAGTTCTATTGTGGTCGACCTTTATATGTGCAGAACAATCTATATGATGGACGGAAGATTATTGCAAGATAAAATATCTTGAAGTTGATTCTGGTAAATTTGAAATTCTTATAGAATTAACAATTTTTCGTAGGTTACTATTTCCCGTAACGTTTGTGACTTCTGTTTGTAGATGTATTTATAGTCTGAGTAGTTATGTGAAATGACAAATGTAAACTCTGCACCTTATATTATATATATATGTACCGTTCAATTGAATTAGAATTTTTGGATTCATTGGAATCGCACAGACCATTTATATTGTTAATATAAGTATTTGTGTGTGTAGGTGGTGAGAGATGTAAAACGTTAGTTTGAAATTATAGAAAACACCTGCTTGTGCCCTTGAATTTTTGTATTGTATTTGAAAACCCGGAATTATACTTGAATTTTATTATGGTCCGAGAGTAGCCACCCTGAATATGTACTCCATTGTGGAATAAATTCACATATTTTGCAAATCATTATTACTTTCTTTTATTTGTAGGAGAATATTGTTAGATACTGGAGAGAGAGGTATACCTGAGTACATTGCAAATCTGGAAGATGTTCTTAATAATGAGAAGATAGAACTGGATAAAATTGTAGTAACTCATTGGCATATTGATCATATAGGTGGTGTACAAGATATTTTGAAAACTGTAAAATCAGGTACTTATATTATTTCCTTATATTGTAATTTTGTAAACAATGTTTATATTTTTATTATACTTCTTTGTGAAGTAAAATTTGCTAAGAAATTCTGAATACTTTCCATGCAATTGTTTTGTCCCAAATTCTGACTGTAATTATGATATCATTATCCTACACATATTTTTCCTTACAAATTGAATTCTATAAATGAATGCAACCACATATTAGTAACGGTTCCAATTATGTAATGATTTTTGCAAGTTGCAAAGGAGGATAAGGAAAGCATTGAGAATACTGGAAATGAGTAAGTGTGGAGAAACTATTGTGCATTTAATGATGCAGAATGCATTATTTTCCAAGGAGCTACGTCATGGAAAATAGGTTTAGCAAATGACGGCACTTGTTAGGCACCACTCTCTGAAGCTTTCCATAAGGCTCTGGATGGCTAGGATAACTGGGTTATTCCACGTCAAATCAACAAAAAAAAGTATTATCATTTCTGACCTGACCATCTCAGATTTTTGTGAAACTCTACTATTTGGTAGTCTTCATGAAGATTCGAATTCCTGAGAAATTGTAGGTTCCTGTGTGACGTAGTTCTGGAGTTTTGGAGGGTCAAAAATACAAAAAAATTGTCGATTTTTAGTCTGTGCCTAAGACACTCATGGATAATTGCTCTTACCCTAATTGACGCAGAGAGCTGGTTGTAATCTAGTTTGAAAGGACATGAAATAAGCTTTCCAACGGTGTATCACATCACTATATTTAGAATAAAATCTTTTCAAGGTCATCCACTTTGACTTTTGGACTTTGAACTTTTGAAGATGCATATCTGCGATTTCCTTTGGAACTGAAATATATTGTTAACACAAGGTTACACTATAACATAACTGAATTTGAAGTTGGGACAATTATTATATTATGATATTTCAATTGTAATTTTTGTTCATTTGTATTCATAGGACGGTATGACATAC
>NW_028143836.1:0-28132 GCF_977018435.1 Lepisma saccharinum
CAGAAATTTAACCGACTCTCGTTCTCAATTTCTTCACAACGTTTCGCACGGTTTTTCTGTGTGGAACAGGCACACCTGGGAATTCTGTTGAAAATCGTCTACAAACATCCTTTCAAGAATTTGTAATCAGATACGAATCTTACGTAAAAACGTTTTGTTGTATTGATTGATTGATTTGGTGTTTTAAGTCCACTTTATGCACAGTAAGGCTAATCGGGACGGGAGCTACAGCTTAAAGTGGGATCCGAACCACTGTACCATGTGCCTCCACCGGGAATCGAATCCGGAAACCCTTGATAACAAGGCGACGACGGTACCACTGCGCCATCGGGGAGGCCCTACGTTTTGTTTTAATGTGTGCGTATGTCAATGTGCCATTATTAAAACTATAGCAAAACACAAATAACACTTTGGATACTATACGCTTAATAAAACTGTATAAAACAAATCGCAAGAACACTTGTAACACGTAACCACTTTAAAAATACGACTAAATTGAGATCGCAAAGTTACTGAAATGAAAAGGGGTTAAGAAAGAAATCCACAAGTTATGCTCAAAGCCATGTTTTTCAGTTGGCACTCTGGCACCACGAGATGTTAGGAAACTTAAGTGCCCTTTTAGCGTGTCTTGTTACCAAAGCTACGCGAAATTTCCTAAAAACATGCCAAAAACGAGTGTATGCTGTGACGGTCCTGTGAATCCGCACAATATAGTTATATGTTTATTGAAATTATTAATTTCATATTATAAAAAATCACTTTATATTAACGTTTTAAAAAAATGTATAATTATTACTTTGTACAACGTTAATTATGTTTTATGTTATTCATTGCACTCTACGCTGTGTAAACGAGATATTTGGAATTCTAACGTTGCTCTAGCAACGAGAATCAATAGTCATTTATGTGGTAGGGTGTCTGACAAAAATGGAAATATAGGTAATAGTGAACTGCATATTGCTCAGTTATTTCACTAATATATAGACCTATAGAAGTTGTATCTTCACCTTCGCGTTTTAGTTTCAAATATTTATGAACTAAATGTAATCGTGCAAATAATTGACTTGTGAACGTCACAGTATAATTGGTGGTCCAGTATTGTGGAACGTTATCAGCACGATCTTGAGTGATGTGTTTTGCGTGTTAACTTACACCATTATTCTCGTGAATCTAGTTTGTACATAAATTTATATTATGTACGTATCAAGTAATCCTTATAATCTGAGATCCAAAACAAGTCTTACAGCTAGATCTATCAATTGTGGTGATGAACCTGATGAATCACAAAATAAGAATGGTGCCATGAATATGGTGAAGTGCTGCAAAGATCCCGACAAGGAAAGGTTGGTAGCTTGTGAAAATTGTGGCCATTGGTATCATTTACAATGTTTGGGTTTGTCCGATAAGCATTGGGAGTTATACCAGTTAAATGAAAATTATTTCTGTAGAGATTGTGATCCATCTTATGATCCGTTTAGTATTGAAGCTTTTGTGCAATGGAAAAGAAGTCAAGAAAATGTTCAAGAAATTGACATTCGTCCTTCTGAGTTGGCAGAGACGTCAACGGGGCAAATGTTCCTTTTCAAATGTTTGATCTGCTGGCAGAGTTAAGAAAAATCAGCGAGTCACAACAGATGGAATTTACAAAAATTAGGGAAACTCAAGAGTCTCAACAGCTTGAGTTTACAAAAATGAGGCAAACTCAAGAGTCTCAACAGCTTGAGTTTACAAAAATGAGGCAAACTCAAGAGTCTCAACAGCTTGAGTTTACAAAAATCAGGGAATCTCAACAGGAAATTCAAAATTCACAACTACTCAAGCTTGACTTCCACGAATTGAGTACATCGTTACGAAAGGAATTAGCTGAAGTTGCAGAGTCCTGCAAATTAGCATCACGTTCATTACATCAGGAAATGGAAAGAGAAGTGCAAGGACTAACAGAGAAAATCGAGGAAGTAAACACTACTTGTACAGAGAATTCTGATAAACTTGCTGGCTTGAATGATCAGATTACAGAATGCCAGAACAATGTTTCAGGGTTGTCACGGCAAGTTCAAAGACTTGAAGCCGTTGTGAGCAAGGACGAAATAACTAAGCGCGTGGAAGCATGTGAGGAAAATATTACTAAGTTAACATCTAATATTTCTACTAATGTTGAATCAAGTAATCCTGTACAAGTTTACAGTTCTCATGTGAATAGTAACTGTCAACCTGGTATTCCTGCACGGAACCTAACCTCTCCTAAATCATCTGATTATTCAGCGTGTGATGTTTCTGATGATGAACACAATCGCATTGCTTCACAAAGACACAAACGTTCTAGAAATAATCGAATGAGAACTAGTAATACTAACAAGTTATGTCCATCAACCCGTTCTTTATATTCTGATGGTTCTGGTCAGGAAAGAAAGAGGCAAGTAAACCAAAAGTCAGCAAATCCGCAGAATCATCGATGTGATTATCCTGACAATTGTATGCGTTCGCTTACTCAAGAACCTCGACGGTTGGTAAGATTGAATGAACTTACTGTTCTTCCTAAATATTCTGGAGATCCTGAAAAATCAAGCCCACGTAAGTTTATTAAAACTTTAACGTCCTACTTAGACTTACTGCAAGTTCCTGACATGCAAAGGCTTGAATGTATTACTAATTGTTTTCAAGGACCTGCAGAAGGTTGGTATAATACTCATGTCGATTCGTTTACATCATACAAACAGTTTGTTGGCGAATTTCTGAATCACTACACGTCTTATTCGTTAACTCAGGCTCAATTATCTGAACTTAGAAGTCGTAAATATGATCCTAAATCGACGAGTAGTATGGAAGTTTTTGCTATTCGTACGCATTCAGCATATTATAATTTAGTTGATCGTCCGAATGATGCAGAAGTTATTGATATTTTAATCAATCAGTTGCCCACATCTATTGCACGAACAATATTAGCTGCTAGGTTAGTTAAAATGGATGATGTAATTGCTTTACTAAAGAGGTTGGATTTAGTGAATTCAAGATCAAACAAGAGTTTTAATGTTCATGATAATGTACGTGAAAAAAATTTCCGACATGATGGGAATAATTCTAAAAGTTTTATCGACAATAATAGTGCAAGGGCAAAACTGAGAGTTCAAAGTGTTGCTAAACGTTCATCGTTTGTGAACGATGATGAACCTAATGGAAATCAAGGTTCAAGACGTAACGTAAGACCTAATGATAGTGTTCATTTTGTTTCTTCTAGCGATGAAAATAAAAGAATTAAGATTCCACGTACAGATGTTCCATTTGTTACTGAAAACCAACAATCAAACTCCAGCCAGAAGACGATGATATTTAATAGAAATAATAATTTTGGGAAACCTAACCTAACTAACAGACCATATAATCGTTACAGACGTAATGGTGCAGGAACTCAAAATTTCCGGCAAAATAGAAGTCCACAAAGCTCACGATACTTCAACAATAATGGTAGATTTATGAGCAACAGTTTCAATGCCAGAAACGAGCAAGAACAACAGCAATTTACACTGCGTCCTAACTCTCAGTTCTCTAACAATAATTTCCACTCATTCCAACCATGCAGTGTATGGGCCAATTGCGGATATTCGTCTTCTCAGTTGTCAACGGGAAACAGTTGCAATGCAACTGCAGTGGCGAATACTCCATTAAATGAAAATGCTCCATCTTTCGATCCAAGAGAAACTTCTTGTAAACAGTTCATTTCTTCTGTCCCTGAAGCAACATTAAACGAACGTCGCGGGTGAACGTGGACCAGTTTGCTCGCACTAACATAATGAAGGGTCCGTCTAAATCATATCTTAGTGATAATATAGGCACAACTTGTCAGTATGCTGTATCAAGTAATTTCGTTTTATCTGAAGTTGATCACTGTTATCCACTTTCAATATTTTTTCAATTAGATTGGTACGAAGATGAACCTACTTGGATTTTAAATGATACTGGTATACCTACTCCTATTACTGATCAACCTCTGATCACAGGAACAGTTTGCGGTATTACCATACAGTGTGTCATCGACAGTGGAAGCCAGTGTAATTTAGTCAGTTATGAATTATGGTGCAGTATAAAATCAATTATTCCGAGTGCCAAACTGGATACAGTGGATCAACTTAAGTTATTGCCGTTTGCAGGACATCAGAAGTTTCGTGTTGCTGATCGGAAGATTATAAGTATTTCAATTAACTCGGAAGTTTTTTCTTTGGAGATGTTTGTATTGAAGCAACTGCATGCTGAATTAATTCTCGGAATACCATTTTTAAGGCAATACAAAGCTGTACTCGATTTTAGAAGAAACGAAATTAGTTTGATGGCGTCTACTGGTTCCGAATTGGTTCAGCCATTAAATTCTAGCAAAAGCACAACTGATAGGGATTGCTGTCAGATGCAGGAAGTTACTATAGTGAAAGAAGTAGAAAATTTACTTGTCGTTTCTCTAGATCAGATCACAACGAAGTTGCGGTCGTGTGAAGCACTCAACACGGAGCAGAAGTCTCAGCTTGAGAATCTAATAATAGAATATCATAGTTTGTTTTCTGATCGACCCCGATCTGCATTCGTAGAACCTTATCAAATTGAACTAGACACAAAGGAACCAATTAAGGCACCTATATATCCAGTACCTTTCGCCAAAAGAGCGGCGTTAGAAAAGGAACTAGAAAAATGGAAAGCCTGGGGAATAATTAAAGAGATGTCTTCGCCTTATTAAAACCCAGTACATATCGTCCCAAAATCTAATGGTGAGTGGCGTCCAGTGGTGGATTTTCGTCGCCTAAACCAACATGTAATTTCACCACTTACCCATGTTGAACCGATAAACGAGCTACTTCAACATTTTAAGGGTGCAAGATATTTTTCTTCGATTGATCTCTCCTGTGGATATTTTCAAATACCACTTACGTCCGACTCATATAAGTACACAGCTTTTTCGTATCGAGGACGACAGCACGTGTTTTGTTACTTGCCATTTGGTATAAAATCAGCTGTTTCTGTTTTTGTTGAAAGAATGAATAAGGTGTTTGGACCAGAGACTCATTCATTTCTGATGATATATGTCGATGACATTTTAATATTTAGCCCAACAATAGAGAAACATTTTGAACATCTTGATTATGTTCTACAGACATTGCAGAAGACGAACATGTCCATAAAATTTGCCAAATGCAAATTTTTCCAAACGGAAATTAAGTTTTTGGGTCATGTGGTGTCTGGTTCTGAGATTAAGGTCGATCATGATAAAGACTCAGCTATTCTACAGTTTCCTGTTCGTCAAAACAAAAAGTCACTTCGCAAATTTTTAGGACTGGTAAATTGGAGGAATCGTTTTATTCAGGGATTTTCAGATACCGCTAGTCCATTATATCATCTTTTACGCAAGAATGTGCCATTTTATTGGACACCTCAGTGTCAAGAAGCTTTCTTGTTATTAAAGAATGCTCTAATTTCAGCACCAGCATTAAGTCAACTCGACTTTGAGTTGAGGTTTTGTGTTTCCGTTGATGCAAGCCAGAAAGGATTGGGTTGTGTACTTTGGCAAGTTGATAATGATGAAATTCGTGACATACAATACGGAAGTCGTGCTCTTAGAGGAGAAGAGATTACATATAGTACACACGAATTGGAATGTTTAGCTATATTATTTGCTCTGGAGAAATTTGCTATATATCTTAAAGGAACTGATTTCAACTTATATTCAGATCATAAGTCGTTGTCTTGGCTTAAAACTGCACAATCACTTAATTCTCGTCTTACGAGATGGGCTCTCAAACTGCAGTGTTTTGATTTCACGTTATATCATGTCCCAGGAGTTTCGAATAATATTGCTGATACGTTGAGCAGATTTCCGCCTTGTACTACTTATTCTGCACTTGATGATAAATTATATATCAATCAAGTAATTGTGGAAGATTCACAAGATGATACTTCTTCTATTTGGTTAAAAGCTCAACGAGCAGATGAAAAATGCAATAATGTAATTTCTCACCTGGAAGATAGTACAACTGATAAAAACTTTTCAAAGTATCTTCTTCACAACAAAATTCTTTTTTATAAACCAAATTCAGATGAAATTTGTAAACTTGTAGTGCCACGTGAGCTTATACCTTTGGTATTGCACAAAATGCATGATTTAAATGGACATTTTGGTTATCAGAAGGTTTTAGCAGCTTGTAGAAGGGCATATTTTTGGCCGTACATGAGAAAATCAATTAGAAATTACCTGAAAGATTGCTTAGAATGTGCACGAACAAAGATTGTAGGTCGGCCGTTGCGGAGAGATGAATATCACGTTGTTTCTCACCAACCTCACGATTTCCTCTCTATTGATTTAATCGGAAAATTACCAAGATCACGTACATATGAATATCTCCTCACAATTGTAGACGTTATGTCAAAGTTTGTGATGATTTATCCGTTAAGAAAAGCGACTGCCAGGGAAATTATCAATCGTTTTGAAGAACAATATCTTAAACATTACCCTGTATGTAATGTATTATTATCAGATTGTGGAAGCCAATTTACATGAAATGAGTGGAAAGCCTACATGGATTCAAGAAAAATTAAGCATATTACTACCACTACATACAATCCGAAATCTAATCCTATTGAGAGGTACAATAAGGAGATTGTTAGATTACTGCGATTATTCTGCAATGATAATCACACCAGATGGTATCCAAAAATAAATTCTATTATTCAGTTATAAAATCATTCATGCTCTTCAGTTACCGGATTATCTCCTAGTGAACTTTTCTTACATGAAGATATGAAGGACTCAATATTTGAAGAAATCAGCTGGCCAGAACAAATTAAATCTTTGCCATGGAAACGCAAATTGTTTTTAGCAGAAATCAGGACTAGACAATCTAGAAGAAGTAGGAAGATTAAGAATGCATTGAACTCGATCAAACTTCAAACAGGAGATTTGGTTATGATAAAAAATAGGCAAGTTAGTTCCAAAATTAACAGCCAGATTCATAAATTGTTCAACTTGTATATTGGGCCATTCCTTGTTAAGGAAATTAAGGACAATAATGCAATTCTTTACACAATGAACCAGCAATATTATGACAAGGTGAACTTTTCAAATCTTCGAGTGTTTAACTGTTCGGAAGAAAAGAGGAATCAACTCTTGTCTGAGAATTAAATTTATGAGAGTAGATACTTGAAAAAAATGAAACCATTCTGATTATTATTTTGTACAATCGAATGTTGTATTATGTTCTGATTTGTTATTACCTGTTCGGCACAAATCTGTTTATGTGCACGTTGTTGTCGAATGTCAGATAATATTGTCCATCTGTAACTTTGTTGTAGTTATGTTGATACACATCTGACTGATTTATAAATGAAAACCCCTCCTCGTTGTTTCGTAGTTTTCATTTTCCCCGAGGAGGGGAATGTTGTGACGGTCCTGTGAATCCGCACAATATAGTTATATGTTTATTGAAATTATTAATTTCATATTATAAAAAATCACTTTATATTAACGTTTAAAAAATGTATAATTATTACTTTGTACAACGTTAATTATGTTTTATGTTATTCATTGCACTCTACGCTGTATAAACGAGATATTTGGAATTCTAACGTTGCTCTAGCAACGAGAATCAATAGTCATTTATGTGGTAGGGTGTCTGACAAAAATGGAAATATAGGTAATAGTGAACTGCATATTGCTCAGTTATTTCACTAATATATAGACCTATAGAAGTTGTATCTTCACCTTCGCGTTTTAGTTTCAAATATTTATGAACTAAATGTAATCGTGCAAATAATTGACTTGTGAACGTCACAATGCACGAGAACATTTCCAACATTACACGTGACAATTAACGTGCTTATTTTGAATGTAATTGTAACTATAATTCTGAGAACTTGAAGTAATTTCGAAGCTAGCGGCTTCCATAGCGGAGATATCGCACGCGATTTGACGAGAGTTGGTGTCCGGGCGGCCGCCAAGCGTGCCGCTGTCAGGCGCACAAAGGGGAAAGAAAGACCCTGTATAAGGGAGGTATGATAAGCTGGGCTTGTAGAAAACAATCTTATGTTTCATTATCTCCCACTGAAGCTGAGTATGTGGCAATTGCGGAAGCATGTAAGGAAGCAAAATGGATAAAATATGTGTTAAATGATATGGATAGAAAATGTGATTATCCAATTATCATAAATGAAGATAATCAAAGTTGTATCAAATTAATTAAAAATGAAAGGGTTAGTTTGAGAACTAAACATATTGATGCAAAATATCATTTTGTAAGTGATCTGTATTATAAAGGTGAAATAACATTTAAGTACCGTGCTTCAGAAGACATGATTGCAGATACATTAACAAAACCACAAACAGGTATGAAGTTAACAAGGGATTGTAACTTAATGAATATGATGAGTGAGTAATTATGATGTTATACACTTTATTATTAATTGAAAAAAGGAAGGTTATATGTAGGGTGTTTTTGTCAATAAACATATAAAGTGTATACACTAGAGATCAAGAGTTGATATACTACATGGGTTGTAGTCTGTGTGAAGCTGCACTATCGATGTTCAACTGTTTTGGTTCTCGAATATTTTTTTTTGTAGCACTTGTGTTCGTCCGAGTGAGAAGCACAATAAACTTCTGGGAATAAACTGTAGATGTTCTTTTATTAACCCAACAGTCCTTTCATCAATTTCATCTAATCATCACCCATTCTCATCGTTACGATTAGTAGACAGTTGCATAATAGGGACATAATTAAAAATTACCATTCTATGATTTGTACTTACCTCTAAGTGATACGAAATTGCCTATTCACCCACGTCATTTTGAAGACAGAAAAGTTTTTGCACGGCGTCAGTCAACGTGTTTATTAACATATGGAAACTTCCAAAATTCCCGGGATCCCATCCGTGGTAGGGATTTGCTGTTTGTTTTCTATTTTGCTGATATTCCAAGATAATCACGGTTAAAATTAAGTTCCAGTGTACATAATTTGGTGGGTTAATCTATAAACATTAACCCACCAAGTTATGTACACTGGAACTCTATACATCTACCAAAAAGTTAACTGCAACAGATTTATGCTTAAATAGAAACCTCACATCCGCCATATTTGTCGGCCATCACAAAGGGAAACAAGCCAGGGATTGTCTTCCTTAAACGCAATGGAGGCTACATATGTACAAAAAATTCAGCTTTCTTTGTGTTATTTCGAGGTTTAAATTCAAAATCTTACAAGGCTATGAGAGGAAAACACATGGAATATACTCTCTTTATATTTGTTCCATTGAATTATTACACTTGTGTAATGTAGTTTGTAGATATAAGTTTAACACTGACCAAGCAATAATTTTTAAGATTCTGTTCAATAAGTTGTGCAATAAGAAACCAGGCAACGAAAATTTCCAATTTTTTATAAATGTATTTATAGTTAGTATTCAAACAAAACTAAAATGACAATTTATCTTATAAGTATGATACAGTATGACAGCCTACCATACCGTACATTAGTGTGTCATCCTACCAACACAGAAAATATTTCTGTTACGTTCTCTTGTATTTCCGCTACATAAAAAATTCTATATGTCAGTATTATAAGAACACAATTTACGTATTCCTCACTTTTCTATCTCTTGTTCATTCTGTTCACAGGTGTTATAAGAGTTAATAATTCATTATGATTCAGCACACAAACCATACACAAACCAGACAGAATATTATTTCCCCATGAAGAAATTATACCACTTGCCATACACTGTTCATCACAAAAAATATTGATTGATTTGCTTTATTTTACTTCGCTTTTGTCCCTCTTTTGGATAATTTGCGAAGATGGGGATGAGTGATTATATGATGAAATTGATGAACGAACACTAACAAACATCCATGCCCAGACCAGGATTCGAACCCGAAACCGCTGGCGTCGTAGCGCGAATCACAGAAATTATATATTAATATATGTGCGCGCGGTAGTGTATTGTGTATTCAACATTATACACTTTCATGCACAGTAAATTGAAGGAAAATTGCATTGTCTACAATGTAATTTCTGCCCTTGAGTTTTTCGGATGAGACAAGAATTGGTGTCCGTTGTTCTAGGTTACGTTCACCTTCCCAGGGTTTATTAAGGCCATAACGTTTGAAATTTAAACAACGAACAATGTCTTTGCCCTTCATTGCTTGGTCAACTAATCGACACTTTACAGTTTTTCTGAAGGGCCATTTCAAAATGCAATCATATTCTCCTGCCACTATTTCAATATAAAAAAATAAATGATAATCGGAGAAAGACCGCGCGTTAAGGACGGTTCTCATCAAGACTCTTAATTTGTACCCGTGCTTACTGCTGTAAAATGGGGGACTAGAAATCACGTGACCATTATCGTTCTTAGCTTTTTCTATCTCCTCAGTTATGCCTTCCACTTTCCACAAGAAACTACTTTCGTTCTCTAATTTCTTTTCAAGACTTTCAATTCTGCAACAGAGCTTATCGATGGCACTTTTCGCTAGGTCCAAGTGATGCTGCGTCTCTTCCTTCACGTGTTGCCTCATCCGCGCCGGGAAACCTTCGTATCTGCACTGCATCTCCTTGTAAGTGTTATATATTAGTTTAAGTTATGAAGCCATGGGCTGAAACAGCCATATATATATTATTGTTGTTATAGTTACTGGTTGTTGATTTTTTTATATACATGTGTTATGGAGTTAATATAAAAATGTTCGAACCCAAAGTGTTTCATTAAATAAGTTATTTGAAACAATACATGATAAGTGGCGACGAGGATGGGATACATTTGTGAGTTGAACAATTATTTAATAAGATTATTGTAGTTGAATAGAAGATTCATCAAAAACAACCTAACTACACCTCAAGGGCTGTACAATATTTAAATAAGACTACATCTAATGTAAGATCTTCTACACCCTCAGAGCAGGAAGATGCGATAAACAAAACCCGAGGTAATAATTTTGACTACAGTGGAAGCCAGCACAATATATTCAGTATAAATGTAATAAATACTGTACAGCATAAAAGTGAAGAAAGTAGCAAGGATGTTGAGGAGTTACTATGCAATGAGATTCAACCCTTACATATTCAGCTATATATCTGCAATGAACCAGTTAAATTCATAGTGGATACAGGAAGTTATGCTAATATTCTACCTAAGAGTAGTCTATGGAAAAGCAGCGACGTTTTACGATTGAATCCACTCAAAAATTGCTATGGTACTATCACAGGAGAAAAGTTGAAGTTTGAGGGTCAAATTTCCTTACCTGTAAAGTATAACTCACTGAGTTATGAAATGCCGTTTATAGTAGGAGATATAAATGATTTAAAACCTATACTTGGTCGAGCAGGATTGCGTATTCTCTTTGGCGATTGGAGAAGAAGTTTGGTAATTGATACTGTACAAGGGCAAATGGACAAAATATTTTGGAATAGTATTACAAGGAGCTTATACACAGACACATCGAATGGGGAATCAGCAAAGTTGAAATCTGATATTTTAGTAAAATTTAAAATTTTGTTCAATAATGACATTTCAGAACCTATAAGAAATATTAATGTTAGAATTCCATTGAAGCCTGGATTTGTACCTGTGAGAAGGAAAGGTTACAATCTACCTTACTTTATGCGTGATGAAGTAGGCAAGGCAATAAAAGATTTGTGCCAGCAAGGAATCTTAGAAGAAATAGAAAGTTCTGATTGGAGTAGTCCTGTAGTTCCTGTGCGAAAAGCAGATGGAAGTATTCGTGTATGTGCTGATTATAGCAAAACTGTAAATCCAAATGTAGATACTTTACAATATCCACTTCCAACTTTTGACGAGCTTTATCATAAGTTAGGTTCACATAAGTGGTATACGAAGATTGATCTACGTTCAGCTTTTCATCAATTATTAGTCGAAGAAAAGTCTCAACGTGTTCTTACCATTGTAAATGAAGGTCATTTATATGTACATAAACGTTTACCGTTTGGAACTAAAATAAGTTCTCAAGTATTTCAAAGAGCCATGGACACAATACTTGGTGGTATTGATGGAGTGGTATCATTTATTGATGACATTCTTTTAGGAGCAGATACATTGTATGACTGTTACAAACTAACTGTATTAGTTTTGGAAAGATTGATGCAGTACAATGTAAAAGTAAATTTGCAGAAGTCTGAATTTTTTGTTCATGAAGTAAATTTTCTAGGAAGGAAATTCACGGAATATGGAATTTTACCTACAAATGAACATGTTCAGGCAGTGTTAAAATGTAAGGTGCCTGAGAATAAAAAGGAATTGGCGACATTCATGGGTTTAGTGGCGTATCATGCACGATTTTTGCCTAATTTGAGTTCTAGGATACCTAATCTTTATTTAGGCCAAAAGAAGAGTGTACTATGGTTTTGGAACGAAGAATGTGAGAGGGAGTTTCAGCTAGTTAAGCAGCTATTAGTTTCTGCACCTGTTTTAGTAGCATTTGACACTCGATTGCCATTAGTTTTAGTCACGGATGCAAGTGGCTATGGGATAGGTTGTCAGTTGACACATGAAATAGAAGGAGTGCTGAAACCTATTGCATGTTTTTCAGCTACTTTAACAGATAGTCAAAAAAGCTACTCTCAAGCTGACAAGGAAAGTTTGGCAGTAGTGGAAGGTGTAAAACATTTTCATATATATTTGGCAGGAAACAAATTTAAAATTCTAACAGATTCTTCAACAGGTAAATCGATATTAGATCCGGACAAAGCAATTTCTCCTACAGTATCTATGAGATGGCAAAGATGGAGGTTACTTCTAGCAAATTATAATTATTCCATTCATTACACGAAGAACGTAGGGATAGCTGATGTCTTGTCCAGATTACCTGTGTCATGTTTAGTGAATGAAGAAGAGGATTTACCTATTTATTTTTTGGATAATGAGACATTGATGAGTGAAGATCCTATAAGAGTTGAGGAAGTAATTGAAGCAAACAGGATGAAACATTGTTACTAGCATATGAATACACAGAGAAGAATTGGAGGAATATAGCACGTATCGAAGCTGATGGAGAATTGCAAAATTATTCTCAGAATAAAAATGTCTTAAATTGCAATAATGGAATGTTATGCCATGGTGAGCGAATTGTAGTGCCAAAATTATTGAGAAATAAGGTTCTACAAGACTTGCACAAATTTCATTCTGGAGTTGTGAAATCCAAACATATTGCTAGAAAGTACTTTTGGTGGCCAAGCATGAACCAGGATATAGAGAATTATGTTCTGTCGTGCGATGTGTGCAGAAGACATTCAAGAGCACCAAGTAAACAAGAGTATGTTTCATGGAAGCCCGAAAATGAACCATTCCACAGAGTACACATAGATCATTTTTTCTTTCATGGATATAAATTTCTTATTTTAGTGGATGCATTTAGTAAATACGTAAATGTTTGGCAAGTTGTTCATTTAACGGCTGAAGAAACTGTTGAGAAGTTGACAAATCATTTTTTCATATTTGGAATACCAAATACCATATGTTCTGATGGTGGTCCACCATTTGCTAGCAGGGATTTCCAGAGATTTTGTAACAATCATGGAATAAAATTAATTCACAGTCCACCGTATAGACCATGTGCAAATGGAGAAGTTGAAAGGCACGTACAAATCATCAAAAGGTACATGACTTTAACAGGAGAGATATCAAAAGGCAACGTCAACAGACGCAATGCTTCTGTGGATAAATTCTTAAAGAGAATGTTGTTCTATCACAACAATACTGTAAATGTGATTATGGGGAAATCACCAAATGAAATTTTATTTTCATACAAAGTAAACGCCAATAAATTAATTCATAATGATAGAACAAGGGTTATTTATGAGGCAGAGCATTATAAGAAAGGATCTGGAGTATATTATTATTGTCCAGAAAAAAAGCAATATGTAAAAGGCGAGATAGTAGGACAATTATCGCACTCAATTTTCAAAGTTAAGAGGGACAATTACACAAGAAATGTTCATTTTTCATTTTTGAAGCCAGATATTTCCAGAAGGAACGAGAGTGGAAGATATGGTAATGGTGAACGCTCGACACGATGTACTGAAGAGTTTGGTGGTGAGCAAAATCAATTTGCTAACTTGGACTATATGGAATTACCTTCTGTGGCTCACAATGAAGAAATGGAGCAGCAGAGACAAGGAGGTATGCAGGGTATGGAGAAGCCAGGATGTTCGAAACAAGAGTCCACTGCAGCAGCGTCATTTCCACGAAGGTCTGCAAGGATACATAAACCACCTTGCAGATATGAACCAGATTAGAAATGTTAAGATTATTGTTATTATTATGTTTCATTTTGTAACCAAGGGGAATATTGTTATATATTAGTTTAAGTTATGAAGCCATGGGCTGAAACAGCCATATATATATTATTGTTGTTATAGTTACTGGTTGTTGATTTTTTTATATACATGTGTTATGGAGTTAATATAAAAATGTTCGAACCCAAAGTGTTTCATTAAATAAGTTATTTGAAACAATACATGATAAGTTTATATTAACTCCATAACACATGTATATAAAAAAATCAACAACCAGTAACTATAACAACAATAATATATATATGGCTGTTTCAGCCCATGGCTTCATAACTTAAACTAATATATAAAATCAACAACCAGTAACTATAACAACAATAATATATATATGGCTGTTTCAGCCCATGGCTTCATAACTTAAACTAATATATAACAGTAAGCACAAGCAGCAAAGCGCTTCTGGCATTCTTCATCCAAATGTGCGTCCACGGCAACCTTATAATTTCAACACCACAATTCTCAGGACAGGGAATTGGGAATTTCAGACATTCCGAGTGGTGCCCATCCAGCAGTTGTTTCTTGGTTTCCTTCTTGCAATATTTACACTCGATCGTCGTCTGTTGACACTCATTCTCAATATGTTCGCTAAGATCTTTCCTTGGCAGTTTCTTCCCACAGTCATTGACGCAGCGGATAGGCATGAATTCGCAGGAGTCCTAGTGTTCTGATTTAAGCAATTTCTCGTCACAGAACACGCACTGGACCTCAGGTCGCACTCGCTTGTCACACAGGTCGGATTTTTTCACTTCATTTGAAACTTTGTCACATGACATCACAGCAGCTTCTGACTTGTCAACGGTCTGATCACTTTTCGGGCATGCTGTTGGTGGGGGAGTGTTCTCGACTCCAAAGGTGGTCTCTTCCGGAGGACTTAACTTGGATTCACTCTCCGTAACTTTCACAGAGCACTGTTGTTTGTGATTTTCTACATCTTCCGTGGAAAACAGCTGACAAGCAACCTCTTGTTCCTTGCAGACGTTGTTATTATGTTGCTGATCATCACCACAATCACTCTGGCATTGAACTTTTCCTTTTTCGCAGTTGAAACTGTGACTGTCCATCTCTGTCTGATTTATCTCCTTCCCGCAGAACGAGCATGTGACGTAAACAGTTATCGGCATCTTCAATCTTCAAGAGCGAATCGCGACTGAGATAACTGCTCCGTCGAAATCCGCAATGCAGATGTCTGCACTAGGAAAAATCCATACGCCCATGGTAACCGAGATGTTTACTTTATATCATGGGAACGGAAGCCGACAACCGATCAATTATACATAAGCACGCATGAAATTATGACGTCAATGTCGTCCACTTCCTATCTGCAGAAACAAATATAGGAGATATTTTTCTACAACGTTATGTATGGAAACATACTAGTTTTTCCTTCTGAGGGTATCCATGGAACAAAGGGAGATATGCTAAGTATCGATTCTGTCTATGAGGGAGGGTGGAGGGGAAATGTATCTAGCTTAGCTAACTAGCAATTATCGTGAAATAAAGTGAAGAGTTGTTTTTCATCGATTGGGATGTATGTTAGTCCTGATTTTACTTCTGTATTCTGCCACTTCTCGCTAATAGCGAAGATGAAGTTGGATGGTGATGAGTTGAAATCTATGAAGAGGCAGTAACAAACATAGACAGAAACATGGGACCCACATATATCTGGCTGTGAGTCCAGAGGCCAGAGCCTCGAAAGTCTACAAAATGCAGCCCATGGTGTACCTCGTGGAGGAGAGGTTGATATTTGGGTGGGGGTCCTCACAAAGGGTTAACCCTTACACCCCAACCTCAAGCGGAGAGTTGTAATTTTGAAAAGAGAATTTATTATAATTATGACCTCAGATTTTACTGCAAGCATAAACTACTTTAAGATTAAGGCTGTCACAGTAAATATATTACTTTCTCTGGATACCTTCTCCGTGGCTGAGAATGTTGAGTAGTCAACTTTCAGTGTCACCAATGAAAGCCCAGGTTCGATTTTGAGTGGTTTTAATTATTTCGCGACGATGAGGGATGATATGATGAATCCATGAAAAGAAACGCACACTCACAAAGAACACCTATGCCCAGGCCTGGAATCGAACCCGGGACCCCTGCCTTCGTAGCTTGCTGTGGTAACCACTCCGCCCTGGTGTTATTATTATTATTTTTTAAAAAAGAAGACCCCTAAGCGGCTGCCTGTCCAACACTTCATACTCATATCAATTAATCTCAAATATATTTTTCATTCAGGGCAGACGAACACAAACATCCATATCTCAACCGGGATTCGAAGCCCGGACCCCTGCCGTCGTAGCTCGCTGTGCTAACCACTCCGCCACGGAAGTCGATCGGTGGTCGGCGGTTCCCGGCTCGAATTACGGTCTTTCCGTTCCTTCATCAATCTTTTACTTATTCATCATTCATCCTCGGCTTCCAATTAGCGAAAAGTTATAGAAAATTCATGGAAAAATGAATGAAAAAAATACGTTCTTCAGGCTTAGGGATCGTATAGAGACAAGACGAGACGAGACTTGGCAGTGTCTCGGACTCATCTCGAGTTTTCAATGACTCTCGTTCTAGGTGTCCTCTGTCTTGAAGGGCAAGTCTCGATTTCGTCCCGTCTCGGTTCGAGTACTGAAACATATAAACGACAGATACAATGCGTCAGTGCATAAACTTTCACGACGTAGAGGTTATTAACGCATGCTGCTTTCCTTAATAACTCAGGCTGGCACCTAGGGGAGGGACCATGGGGGCCATACCACCCCACTCGAACTATGAAATATTTGAATGTAATCTTATAGAAAACCTACGAAGAAAATATTGAGAATTTTTCAGATTTTGCAAGAATTTTGATTTCGTCCTTGCATAACTTAATTGGGTTTGTTGAGAGAGGCAAGCTACAGAAATCTGCAGTTTTGAGTATTGAGTAATTTTAGTATTACTACCACGGGTGATAGACTACCACGCGTCCCTGTTTAGTCGGGACACTTCATTCTTTCTAATCCCTGTCCCAACTTTTTTCAATCTGCAGTCGTGACTCGTAAATGTATCATTTTTTTGTTAACTCACGTTTAGACAAGTTTTTTATTTTAATAATTGCTAACACGAACCATTTAATTTATAAATACATTTTTCTAAACAGAATTGTCATAGCTGTTCATTGGTGTTGGTATAAGAAGATTCCTCGTCGTTGTCAATCTGGATGAAAATGTTCGAAGTCCGAAGTTGTGACGTTGCAATGTTTGGAGTATCGGGCCAAGCCCCTGACTCCTAATTTGGGTTTTAGCTTGTGAGTGGTTTTAGCTTGCCCATTTGCTGAAGGAGCTGAGGTGTAGTTTCGGACTGGGGACTGTAGATTGTATATTGGAAGGGGGGGGGGGGTAGAATTGTCTGCCCTAGGTATGGCGCATGTGAGTCTTCTAACTGCTTAAGAGGCTATGTTGCGTACTGCCGGATTCACATGATTGGAGATCACAGCCCAGAATCTTTGACATTGTCAATTGACTAGTTGTGGTAATAGGGTGAGTTTTATGTCTTCGTCGGTTACTCCACCGGCGCTTTTGTAGTAGGGAAGAAAGTTCTCCCCGCAGACCTGGAATTTTCCTCTGCAACGGCTGCTCTTTTTGAACGACAGCTCCCCTGGGAAGCTAAACATAGAGGAATCTAATGTCCAGTAAATCATAATCAAATAAGTACATGTACACACACACACACACATGGCAATCACACATAAACACAAATAAAAATATATTAATTATCCCTTTTACGTAGCAGATAGCTATTAATGAACATAACACAAAAGCCAATAGAGATTAATCCGATCTTTACATATTTCTCCTCTTCAAAAGGAGAACATCATACTCACAAAATCTTTCCACGCAATTACACAACACACACAATAAGAAATTCAACTGATCTCAGTGCATCTGAAATTGAAAATAAAGAGGTCACTACTTCATTCACACGGAGGGTGCGGATTTATAGGCAACAAAACCTCTCAAATAGGCAGGCTAAAAGGCACAAAAAGTAATGAAAATAGGTACTTAAAAAGGCGCTATAAAATAAGAGAAAGCACCCGAAAATAAAAATAAAATTAAAATAGGCATCGAATGTAAACTTATTTCAATTTTCTTCTTCCAATGCACAGTGATACTCAGGGCGTGCCCAAAAGGGGAATTGGTGGTGGTCATAACCCCCACCCCTTTGACCTAGTATTCCTTAAAAAAAAAAAAGATCATAAAAGACAGTAAAAAGGTGGTAAAATGAGGATTGACTACTGAAAAAGTATATGAAACCCTACCTTTCGTGGCCTGGGCACGCCACTGGTTATACTGCACTAACGATTCGTAAACTATTAACACTATTTTGATCGAAATTCACACTTGCGGGGAATCGTCAGTTGAAGTAATCCTCACATAAAGAGCTTGTGCTAACGATTACGTCAACTTGAACAAATGACCCAGTTTCTTGCCCAATTCAAAAGTGATGAAGAAACATTTACACCTTTTTTATCAAAATAATAATAATAAATTAAAGGATGAAACAATTACAATCTATCTGAAGAAATTATTAAAGTTTTTGCATTAATTTGAACGAATATGTAAGCTGTTTGTGTATGGCAATAAATTTATTTTAGAATTAATAGCATCGTTTGACTTAGTGTGTTTCTCTGTATCCAGAACACTAAGTTTTTTTTACATAACTTCTATTCAGGAGTGAGGTAAAGCAAGATGACGGTTCGTCACAGTGTGCATTGTTAAACATTTATCCTTGTTTCCGAATAACGCGAGAGGTAGGAAAACGTTTTAAACAGGAGCCAAAAATCACGTCAGCAAATAACTGTTTTGAACAAGGCCATTATGTACATTACATGTGGGATAAAATATTTATTTGTAAAGTTACTTAACACAAGCTTGACAGAAAATTACTATTCTGTCGGCCGGGCCGACTTCTTGGCGAAGCGGTTATCACAGCATGGCTACGACGCCAGGGGTCCCGGGATCGAATCCCGACCTGAGCGTGGATGTTCTTTGTGAGCGTTCCTCTATAAATTCCATCATCATACCAATCGTCGCGACTAGCAAAAAGCGGAGAAAAGCGACGCTAAATAACAAAAATAAAACCATCTGCAGTTCTGCAGCAATCCATTTTTCGTTGAAACTCATCTGGCCGTCCCTCTCACCGAAGACCACATGTCTTCAATTATCCTGCTAGAGCGTGTGTTTACACGACATGGAAATACCATATTACACTTTATAAAAGGATTTTGTCTTCGGTACTTGAAGGGAGGGAATATTTTTACGATAGGTAAGTGAAAAATTTTTACCCTCAAGAAAACCAAGGAAGATACAGATTTGACAATGCTTTTATCTTTCAACATAATCCATCTCAAGGGCTACACACTGTGTTGGAGCGTCTTTATCTTCTAAAGAACTTTTCCGTTTAGACCATAAGAACTCCTCCACGGCTTCAATGGCGGCATCGTCGTTGGCCAACTAAACTGGAACCCGCAGTCATGGATTGTTACCATGGCAATCGTTGGGGTGAGTGCAGGAGCATTGTCCTGGTGGAAGAGGACTCCTCTGGTCAGCATGCCTGGCCTCTTCCAGGATCTGCACTCTGAGACGTTCCAGTAGGTCAGAACATACTCTCCCGTGATGGTGTGACCATTCAGCTCATAATGGAAAACCTAGCGAATCCCAAAAAGCTGATGCTATCACCTTCCTGGTTGACGGGGTGAACTTGACCTTCTTCGGAGAGAAACATGATGCATGCTTCCATTGCTTCGATTCATCTTCTCTTTCTGACTGATAGTGGTGGAACCAGCACGCATCCATTTTAATGAATCGAGCAAGAAAATTGTCCACATCTGCTTCAAACAGTCCCAAATTTTCTCTTGAAATCTTCTGACGGGTGCGTTTCCGCTCAGGAGTTGGAAGATGTGGGACCCATCGAGGAGCAGAAACTTTTGAGAAGACAAGCTCTTTTTTCAACATGTAGTCTGCTCTCTCCTATGAGATCCCCAATCTGTCTGCTACTTGACGTGCTGACAATCGGCGATCTTGCATGATGATCTCCAATACAAGGTCATTGTCTCTTTGGTGATGACAGTTGCTGATTTCCCGAACCTCCTCGCCACTCTTGAACTGTTGTACCCAGCGTTTGATTGTGGCATATCAAGGGGCATTGTCATGTAAGCTGTTGAGGATATCTTGATGAATTTCTGATGGTGACGTTCCTTTCAGATGAAGGTATTTGATCACCGCAAGATAATCCACTTCTTCCATTTTCAACAAATTTCTGCACCTTCTTGAATACAAAACTCTGCAATAAAAAAAAAACGAGAAACGTTAGAAACATGAGCATGGTTGGTACTAATGAAGGGTGCTGCTATCGTAACTATAATTTCGTTCTTAGCTACCCATTTTCTGCGTTAGGCTCAAAACTTTTCAAGCTCCCGTCGTACATTTGAAAAATACGCCATACGTTCCAATCGACGAAACCGAAGCACCTGATAGATATATCTTTGTATGTTACACCTTATCGTACAAGAATAACAAAACTTTAAATATCTAAGGTTGAAGCTATTTTTAATATTTTCAATTGAAAGACAAAAACGGTTAAAAGCAGCAAGCGCAAACTACAGTGCAAATGTCAGATACAAATACACTTTAATCACGTAAGTTTCTAGTGCCCCTTATACAATACCATATACTATTTGGCTAGCCTTCAGACACGGAAACTGGAATGTAACAATTAAGTTCGTATTTGGTACAAGTAAAATACTGCAAAACGAAATTTTCGTTTCGGTGATTCAACTGCAGCAACTACAAAATATATTGTTAAACTAAATACTATTGTTACTGAATAACTGAAACGTGTCTGTGTGGAATACTCAACCAACACTAATATCAATAAGACTACGTTTGTCTTTACATTCGAACTTCACTATTTCTCTTTGCTATGTATATTTTATAGTCTACTACAAACAGTAACAAAACTTACTTTCACTTGCTGCGTTCCTTCATCTTGGAGCCTTCATGGTTGCATGATTAGACGCAGATTCCTGCCTTTAATCTTTTGCATAAAAATTGTTTTCCCTTTTGCCATGTCGCCGCGAACTGGAGTTCCACTCTCTCATAATTTCCTCAGCCTTAGATGTTTTGGTGAGTCAATCGCTCACCCATCCCACCCCCACCCTAAATCCCTTGAGGGCCCCCGGCCCCCTTTTAGAGACCCTCAGTTCCCTCTGGGGAGAAAACCAACACCGAGGAGGAGATCCTGGCCAATGGGAGACTTCCAGGTCGGAGGGGACGTGGGATAACTCCGTCTTCCACCCTGCTTCCCACCATATCCCTCCCGCCACTTGGGGATGGATCCCCCAGGTTCCCAGACGCTGTATCGGATGGTGCAGTGGTGGAGCGCCCAGAGGACGACCCGCCGTGGCCAGCGCCGCAAGGGGCGAGAGAGGCTAACACCAAGGAAGGATATGAAAGGCTACAGTACTAATAGAACACAGAGCGGAAAGTACTAACAGAACAAAAGACGAAACTACTAATAGAATAAAGACGGAAAGTACTAATAGAATAAAGAGCAAAAAGTACTAATAGAGTAAAGAGGAGAATGTTCGAATAGAATAAAGCCGGAAAGTACGAATAGAACAAATGACGGAAAGTACTAATAGAATAGAGGACGGAAACTCAAATAGAATAAAGGAAGGAAAGTACTAATAGAATAGAGGACGGAAACTCAAATAGAATAAAGGAAGGAAAGTACTAAGAGAGCAGAGAACTAAGGGAGGAATTGAGGAAACTCTGCTGACTCCAGCCACATGCTGGCACCCCAAGAGCACCCTAATGACAAGACATTCCGCTTCACAGAAGTGGTAACACCTAAATTCCCTCACGTACTCTTACAGCAAACTTGGACCTAACTCTTTGTCATTGTTCCTTGCCTCTTGTTACGAGTGACCGTCCCTAACCACGAATAGATACTGGTAGAAAGCTATGAACGCCTACAGAAGGAGGATTCCTACGTAAACGTCGAATTGACACAAGCTTGACCAATCAAGCCAAACCTTCTCATCTGAAGCAGAGGAAATATTGAACTATTACTATGATATTGGTTAACCTAAATGTTGTGAAAAACTATATAATAGCACTTTATACTACGTGTAAATGACTGGGGAGGTGGAGTGGTTAGCGTAGCGATTCACGAAGCCAAAGATCTTATGTTCGAATCCTGGTAAGGACATGAATACCTGATTCTGTTAACCTTATCATCTGTCATGTTATTGAACGCGTAATAACCTAGAAAATTTGCCTAAGAAAGTAACGTACTTTCATTTGACTCTTCTAATAATGACACCATGAGTTACTGGGGGAATATGTGGAAGTGATGAAAAAATGTAATGGAGAAGGAACTGCCTCGATGCGATAGGAGACAGTATACAAGCAACCCTTCCCCTACGGCGCAGAAGAGGAATGTTTCCTACCATAACTAAGAAGAAAAGAGGGTGGAGAACGATTACAGCGGCGGCTGGTGGGTCCGAATTAGGTTCAGAGCTAGTAGCAAAATACAACTAGCTCGTCACCTATAAGGGTCAGTCAGTGGAATACAGGCCACCTCGTATATCTCGACGTGCAGATGCAGCGGCTCCACGAAACTCCTGCTGCCACTGGAAGGGGGTTCCGTTGTCGTCCGGAAGATGACAGTCGACTCGCACGCTTGTGTGGAGCAGTGCGAATGCGAGCTGTGAGAAGTGCAGACATACAGAGACTTGCTGTCCGGCACATCGTGGAGGCCAGTAAGGAAGAGCAGCGGGCAGTCGTGCGTTTCCTGATGGCGGAAGACACTAGTACGCGTGACATTCACCGTCGAATGACGGCGGTGTATGAGGAACATATTTCATCTTTGTCGCGTTTGAAGGAGTGGAGTCGGAGGTTCCTTCGCAAAGGAAGAACGTCACTGCAGGATGACCAACAACTTGTACCATACGGTCAATGTTGTCCGAGACATGTTACTTAGATTTCGATGGGAAATACTCCACCACCCACCTTACAATCAGGATCTGTCCCCGTGCGATTATGCTATCTTTGGTGATCTGAAACGGGCACTGCAAAGTCGCCGGGTTCAACTTGGACACTGAGGTGAAGTATGCAGTGAGTGACTGGTTGTTACAGCAACCGCCTACCTTCTACATGGCTGCCACTGACCTCTTGCCAGGACGTTGAGACAAATGCCTCAACGTCTATGGGGATTACCTTTAAAGTGAGAAAATAGTTTCATAGTTATACAGTGTGGTCTGTTTTCCTATGAATGACCGTTATACATATAAATAAACACTTCATATGCACATGCTCTCCAAATTGAGAATTCAAGAGATTTAAACTCGTGTGGAGTTCCTGTTCTCAATTCGGGGGCTCCTTAGGTGGCGGATAGAGGAAAGCTCACTAAATATACATGGTACTGGGCAATCAAAATAACCATGGCGGACCGAGACGAGGACTACTGCCTTGTAGTTAGTAGAGGGATCTACAAAAGGTAGGGAAAGAAAACCCTGAAAACAAATCACATGGCCCTCCAGATTGGGGGATGAGCGTAGGGCTGACGCCATTACTTTGTAAAAGAGCAACTCGTTGAGAAGTCAATATACGAGCCTCGGAAGAGTGGATTTTTAAGAGGAGGACAAGGACAGACCAGGAATATGATAAAGGTGAACAAAGAATGAACAACAACATTACAACTTGGAATGTACGCATCTTAAGGAAACCAGGTGTGCTGAGAGTCGTTAAACAACAGGCTGAGAAATATGAGATCAACATTATGGCAGTTCGAGAAACAATATGGAAAGGGCAGGATCCACCATAGTGTTTAATAGTGGCGGAAACGGAAAGGCATATGGGTCAGGTTTCATTATACATAAGAATATGAAGGACGCTGTACTCAATTTCACACCGATAAACGACAGAGTGTGCACCATGAGGGCCAAAGGAAGAATGTTTAACATCACAGTAATCTGTGCATATGCACCAAATGAAGAGATGAGATGAGATCAAAGATCAAAGATGAAGTTGCAAAGAAAAAAACATTAAGAAGGAAACATGGATCTCACCAGATGGAACCATAAGACACCAAATAGACCACGTGGTAATAGATGATAGAGATTGTTCAGATGTAATACATGTCTGTAGCTGCAGAGGTGCAGAATGTGGATCTGATCACTTTTTAGAAAGATTAAATCCAGACAAAAATTGAATGTTATAGAAATAGCAAAGGAATGAAACAAGAAATGTATGATACAGCAAAGGTAATAAAAGATCAAATGTATAGGGCAAGATGTAAAGAGGTTTTAAAGAAGATACTGGAACAGAACTGAGGAATGCCATTATTCTGATGTAGATCAAAAAGGGAAAACAATAAGAGACAGCATTTAACATACGGCAGATAAAGTACTGGGTAAGAAGAAACAAGAAAGAAGAGAAGAGTGGTGGGAACAGGAATGTGACAAGACCATAAGAGAAAGAAATTAAGCAACGATGAAAATAATATTCAGCAACACAAGAGAAAATAGAGAAATGTTTAAGGACAAGAGAAGAGTGACAGATAAATTATGCAGAAGAAACAGATGAAAATATGAAACGAAAAACATAGCAGAGATGGAAGACACATGGGAAACAAGAGAAAGAAGAGAGTAATTCTGGAAACTGAAGCAAGAAAAGAATGGATTTCAACCCAGGGTTTCCCTCTGCAAAGATAAAGAGGGAAATCTGATAGGACACAAGGAAGGCACACTAAATAGATGGCAGAGTTTTTTAGTGAAATGTTGAATAAAAGTAATAATGAACAAGACAATGAGGATATTGAAAATAGTGAGGAAGAAAGAAGCTTGACGGTAGAAGAGAGAGAAGAAACGGACATGGAAATGGAGGACACAGATTAATCAGAACTGATCAAAGCCCTTTCGAGAAAAGAGGTTAAATAAGCAATTGGAGAACAAAGGTCCAATCCAGGAGATGAAAATATAAAGGCTGACCTGCTGAAGGCATAAGGGAACATCATAATGGAAAACTTAGAAGAACTGTACAAACAAATGTGGAAAGAAGATAAAATGTCACAACGATGGGGAAGAGGGATCACATGCCCAATACGTAAAAGTAAAGAGAAAACGCTATGTGAAAATTACAGACGAATTACACTTCTCAATATGGCATATAAAGAATTTGCAAAGATACTAGTCAGGAGACTTTCCCCAGTAGTAGAGAAGATGATCGGAGAATACCAGTGTGGTTTTAGGAAAATCAGGTCGACCACAGTTCAAATTTCTTCAATTAGAATAATGGTAAAAGTGCTATGAATACGATATTGACTTGCATCACCTCTACATTGACTTCAAACAGGCATATGACAGAATCAAGAAGAACAAACTGCTAACTATCATGAAAGACCCGAAAATTTAAATGAAACTAGTAAGATTAAATAGAATGGCATTAAAATAAACAACAAGTAAAGTAATAATTGATGGAGAATTATCAGGAGAATTCCAAATAGAGAGAGGAGTAAGGGAAGGATATGTCATATCAACCCTCTTATTTTATCTAGCACTAGAAAAGGCTATCAGACATTTGAGTATAAACCCAGGAGGGACATTCTATAATAGGATGTGGCAATGGCTTGCATGTTTAGTGGCATTGAAGAAGTTTTTCTCTTCCAAAGAGATAAGAGAAACAATATAATATATACAAAACAATTGTACGCGCAGTTGTATCATATTTGTCAAAAACCTAGACCTTAGGGAAAAGGCATGAAGAGGTGTTAAGAAGATAGGAAAGGAAGATCTTGATAAGAATTTTTGGAGCAGGGAGAGAGAACGAAATCTGGAGGATATGAACAAACGTATAAATACAAGAACTGTATAATAATCAGGACATTGTAACAGAGATTAAGTGTGGACGAAATACATGTGTAGCGAATAGAAGATTGCAGGGTACCAAAGAAGGTATTAAGCGGGGGACCAGGTAGAAGAAGGACAGGAGGACCTTGGAAGCGATTGCTCGACAACGTCATGAAGACCTGAGAAGACTGGGTGTCCGGAGATGGAGGACGAAGGCAACAAATAGAGACGACTGGAGGCTGGTTGCGAAGGAGGCCAAAGTCCTACATGTACCGAAGCACGAAGAAGTAACTAAGTAAGTAAGTAAGTGAGTGGAATAGAGATCAATCATAATGTGTATTTACTTCGTTAAAGTTATGTGTTTTAAAGTTTAACTTTAAAAGTTAAACAACATGAAACTCAGTGCCAGAAGGGCCAGATGTAGTGAAAAGATACATAGGGTAACTTAGGACGAATCTGATTACAGGGTGAATATGAGCACTTATGAAATTGCCGGCCCCTGTGGGGGAATCCCCATCTTCGCAAATTAGCCAAAAGTGGCACAAAAAAGCGAAGTAAAATAAATAAAATAAAATCAAATCAAAAATAAAATATTTTGAAATTCTCTCTCCCTACACAAAACGAAACGAAGTCAAGGATTTGTATCGATGTGGCACTTCTAGCATCTAGTGAACGTAGAAATTACCAGCGAATAGTGTATTTGAAACTGCTTTGAAGTACAGAAAATACTCGTGTTAAAGGAAAGTGGAGAAGTAAAACTGTGTTTTAGAAATGCCTATGTGTATGTATTACTGTTATACTGTACAATAGCCGGTATTTTTAAAGACCCTTTCTGCGTAAGATGGTATTTAGTTGTCGTAGAAGAAGTCATGATATTTCCCTTAATTCTTGTCACCGTTACATCCAACTGATGTACAGAAAATTCTTGCGCTTTGGGGATTAGGCTAAACAGTATACATATGTTGCTGTATTCCACCAATAGTAATGTTTAAACTATAGAAAACCACGCATAATTTTCTGTTTCTCCAATGCTTCGTTGACAATTTTCGGACCCACCACGTTTCCTGAATTTTGTTCGATTCTATTGAATGGACATGTGACACACAAGAACTTAAATACATAGAAGTTTTATCAGAAGAACAACATACACATGGTATGTCTACCAAACCAAATGACACATCGACTACAGCCTTCGGGCTTTCCTTCCCCGAGTGCAATAACTTCATACGCGATACAAGAGAGTGAGATAAACAAATACATTAACTTTAAAAGCATTTCGAAGGCAGCATGGTTAATGGTAGCGACTCCAGCGATCGCAGAAAATGGTTTAAGTCCCATATGCGTTTATCCTCTCATTCAACAGTCTGCTGAAGAACTAAGAGTGTTCAAGGAAGGAAAAAGTTTATTTGTGGAAGATGTGCGAACAAAAAAAGGGACCTACACTCTGAACCTAATATTTGTATTGGAAATTAAATACTAATATTGCCTATTTCAATGTTAGGTAATTGACACGTGTATCCCTCACGTGGGACCCAATTCACACAATACTCTTAAGGGTGAATAGGGTCATGCAGAGTTTTAATCTAAATGCTGTGAGCAAAAAATAAGTGAACTTAAAAAAAATTAGTTGCTGGCAGTTATTTTTTTAAGATCTATTTATAACTATATAGGTATAGAAGTGCGAGGCGTGTTTGGAAAGTAAAGGAAAAGGGATATATATCTAAGGAAAAATATCGTCTAAATCTAAAGTTGATTTAGAGGGGATCAACACTCAGGCTATGTGAGAGCCTGGTGTTAGAAATAATGACTGCGAGAAGTACATTTGTACGATATCTGAGACATAAGTTGAAAACACCGACAGTAAACTTGATCCTAAGTCTTTCCGGACACCTTAATCATACAGTGCTGCGCTGAGTCTTCT
>NW_028143837.1:0-28116 GCF_977018435.1 Lepisma saccharinum
AAGTTTTGTGTGTGGACACAAATGATAATGGAAAAATGCCGTTCACCCCGATAGCATAGTGGTAATGTTGTTCTTGCCTCGTTTCCATCGACAACATAGTGGTTACACTGTCCAATATTAAGAAGTTCTCAAAATTATTCAATTATTTTCTCTCTTCTTCTTCTATCATCTCGGTAACCAAAAAAAGGTTTTCTCAAACGTTTAGACGACTACGAAAATGTTGAAATGTAAAATATTGTTGCATTGTAATCAAAAAAGAATTTGTTGAATATGCCTAACCTAAAATAAAATTCAAGAATTAATAGAGTTAAATATTTGCCACTCTGAAATGGCGACGGCTATCATAATATTATTTTCAGCAGGATAATAATGACAATATTATATATATTAAGGATTAGGCCCGAGGGATTCTTATTCACTACACTCGTTTCTAACCTGTCCACACTGGAAACCGAAAACACAAGTACGAGACACTAACTTGGGAGAGGACATGCAAAAACTCTGCGGGGGCTCATCTTAAAAACTTCAGTAGATGTTTGTCATGGAACTCCCTCCTTAAATTCGATTCGAAAGGCACAAATATTCCGGTTCTTGAATAAGAAGCGCGTATGCCTTCGGAAAGAGAGAAGAAGAAATAAATAAATCAACTCATGCATATTCTTCATGTACGTATGCTTGGTGACAAGAAACAGTATTTTTTTTTTTCTCTTCAAGAAATTGTTTTCAACTTTTTGCTAGGTGATCCAACAGGAGTGGACGAAATAGCTTATTCATTCAAACTGGAAGCTTGCTTTTTTTTCAACAATAGAAAACATATTATTTCCAGTGAAATATCGACTCAACTACCTAGAATGGCTACCACGGGCTTGGTGACTGAATACTAAAAAACTATCGAGCGACTTACTTCACAGCAGTGTCACTTAGTTTCAACAAGAACAGTTCAAGGCTTCCCGGGTGTCCTGCAAGGTTCGGTATTTATTTTTTTAATAGCAAGCAGATGAACTGGCCTTACAATATGAAGACCCCTCTCACTGTGTCGGTTGCAGTTATTTTCTGGTAATTATGTCTTGCCGATGGCGCTGTCGCTTTGTAATCATACTTAGGAGTTATTTTTTTTATTTTGCTTTTCGCGACATGTTCGACTAATCGTGACAATACGTTTCAACGTTTCTGCATAAACGTTGATCATCGTTTATCTTGTCCGCATCGATTAATCTTCTTATGTTTTTTTTTTGTTTTTTCGTCGCGTCCATCTCTTCTGTTATCACAATCGAGACTTCTAGATTATTATTTTTTCTCCCTGCAATTTTAGAAATGTAATTTTTCATGATCATCTAGCGAACGCCTGAGACATTTCAGCAAAATGTCGATTATTCAATGGATGTTGTAAGGTTCCATGTTTTTTTTCACTATCTCTTGTTTGGTCGATTTTGAATTTGGGAGTTATTTTTTTTATTTTGCCTTTCACGACATGTTCGACTAATCGTGACAATACGTTTCAACCTTTCTACATAAACGTTGAAACGTTTCAACGATCAAACGTTTGATCGTTGAAACGTTTCAACGTTTATGTAGAAAGGTTGAAACGTATTGTCACGATTAGTCGAACATGTCGTGAAAGGCAAAATAAAAAAAATAACTCCCAAATTCAAAATCGACCAAACAAGAGATAGTGAAAAAAAACATGGAACCTTACAACATCCATTGAATAATCGACATTTTGCTGAAATGTCTCAGGCGTTCGCTAGATGATCATGAAAAATTACATTTCTAAAATTGCAGGGAGAAAAAATAATAATCTAGAAGTCTCGATTGTGATAACAGAAGAGATGGACGCGACGAAAAAACAAAAAAAAAACATAAGAAGATTAATCGATGCGGACAAGATAAACGATGATCAACGTTTATGCAGAAACGTTGAAACGTATTGTCACGATTAGTCGAACATGTCGCGAAAAGCAAAATAAAAAAAATAACTCCTAAGTATGATTACAAAGCGACAGCGCCATCGGCAAGACATAATTACCAGAAAATAACTGCAACCGACACAGTGAGAGGGGTCTTCATATTGTAAGGCCAGTTCATCTGCTTGCTATTAAAAAAATAAATACCGAACCTTGCAGGACACCCGGGAAGCCTTGAACTGTTCTTGTTGAAACTAAGTGACACTGCTGTGAAGTAAGTCGCTCGATAGTTTTTTAGTATTCAGTCACCAAGCCCGTGGTAGCCATTCTAGGTAGTTGAGTCGATATTTCACTGGAAATAATATGTTTTCTATTGTTGAAAAAAAAGCAAGCTTCCAGTTTGAATGAATAAGCTATTTCGTCCACTCCTGTTGGATCACCTAGCAAAAAGTTGAAAACAATTTCTTGAAGAGAAAAAAAAAAATACTGTTTCTTGTCACCAAGCATACGTACATGAAGAATATGCATGAGTTGATTTATTTATTTCTTCTTCTCTCTTTCCGAAGGCATACGCGCTTCTTATTCAAGAACCGGAATATTTGTGCCTTTCGAATCGAATTTAAGGAGGGAGTTCCATGACAAACATCTACTGAAGTTTTTAAGATGAGCCCCCGCAGAGTTTTTGCATGTCCTCTCCCAAGTTAGTGTCTCGTACTTGTGTTTTCGGTTTCCAGTGTGGACAGGTTAGAAACGAGTGTAGTGAATAAGAATCCCTCGGGCCTAATCCTTAATATATATAATATTGTCATTATTATCCTGCTGAAAATAATATTATGATAGCCGTCGCCATTTCAGAGTAGCAAATATTTAACTCTATTAATTCTTGAATTTTATTTTAGGTTAGGCATATTCAACAAATTCTTTTTTGATTACAATGCAACAATATTTTACATTTCAACATTTTCGTAGTCGTCTAAACGTTTGAGAAAACCTTTTTTTTTGTTACCGAGATGATAAAAAAAGAAGAGAGAGAGTGATTGAATAATTTTGAGAACTTCTTAATATTGGACAGTATAACCACTATGTTGTCGATGGAAACGAGGCAAGAACAACATTACCACTATGCTATCGGGGTGAACGGCATTTTTCCATTATCATTTGTGTCCACACACAAAACTTCGTGTCTGTCTGCAACCATACCTAGATCGAGAAATTCAAACCATGCCTCAGCCCCTTGTGACTTATTTAATTCTTTACACTCATCAAAATATGTGCTTAATAAAATGCCTCAATCGCACGAGCTATGGCATCCTCTGTAAGCATCCAAGCAACCACATGTATAAATTATAGTCTCCCACACATAATGCCCTTTCATGTCCAAATAGATTCGCTTCCTCCACCATCAGGGCGGTGGGAGCTCGTGTACCATGAGGGGTTAAATAGACCTAAAAAATCGGTTGGGATGGAAAAAAAATGGAGATATTTCTCAGATCAGAATAGGCTTGTATTTGCTGTCCTCGGGTTTAAGAAGCCTAGTTAGTTAGTTGGTTGTTTCCCCCTGCACCATTTCAATTTTTGAATAATCACTTGTTAGTTATGAACGCACCGTTGACATCTTGTCTGATTATTTATGTGTTTGGATTGAGGCTCCGTATTTGCTCGCAACATTTATTTTCTTCTTTTTCTTGTTATATGATTTTTACATTAGAAACGACAGATTTCCATTAACAGTATTTCATGTTATGGAAACATTTAAGTCTATACGCCATCGGGGGTGGGATTGCAACCTACGTCATCCGACAAAAATCAGGATCGGTATTGTAACATTTAATTGCTCAGGTCATTTTTAAATATGTACAGCTATAGGTAAACATTGTAACTTGAGCCCTCAGAGTCGTAGACCGGCAAAAATACACCTCTGTTAATCACCTCGTGTGGGGAAGAGGGACAATTGTAGTTGTTGGTGTAATGCACTTCGAAGCAGACGTACCCCACTTTTTCAATTTCATCAAAACAACTATTATTCATCCTCATCGTTGCCATTAGCCAAAATAGCCTCGCGTTACAATTTTCGTAGTGATCTCCGTTCGCCCCTTGGCTTTTCGTAGATTAACAACAATCGTCTGAAGTTTGAACTCTCCATACCGTTGCAAGCTGTTTTTGTGATTGTCCGCCTCGATTATTCAAAATACCTCATGTTCGCATATTCAAATACACACAAGTGAAGAGGGCTCATATCACATCAGTGATTTTAAATTGTATTCTCAGGGGCCATGCACACATTTCCTAACATTGTTGATTTGTTGTCGATGAGTTGTGCAGGTACAGCCGTGAAGTTGTTAATAAGACCCAACACAGACAAGTCCCCCCCATCATTGCTTTTCGACATAGTTGTTGACTATCAGTATATCAGTATAGAATAACATAGTGCCATTTTCTGTTTCTGTTTGCCAACAAAGCAAATCTACAGGCCACAGGTTCGAGAAACAAGACATTTTTTAAAAATTCTCCTGCACATAACATGGACCACCTATAGCAATAATATAATATAGATCAATTTTAACAAATATAATTCAAAATTATGTAGTGAGATTTTGGTTTAGTATTTAATCACAACAGCAAAACAAACTTCACAACTAAAGTTAAGTGCATTTTGCATACATGCAGAAACATAAATTTACGCCCCCGAGGTGGTTGTTGGAAGACTATATACAATAAGACACACCGTTTTTATTCTTTACAATAATAAAAATATTGAATAAGTAAGCAGTAAAATAAAATTCTTTGTTTCATTTTGATGTGAACAAAAATTATAGTTGATCTGAACCCCCTTGTCCAAATAAAAAATAAGCTCCGGTCCCATCTGGAGACTGCAAAACTGATATGTATGTCTATTCATAAAACCCAAAAGTTTTAACATCCATGCACATTACCGTACTGTGGCTGTTGCGCCCCACACCCATGTGTAATATTTTATTTCTCTTGTTGGCTGAACGCGAAGATGCTCGAGACTGCTTTCAAAAATTATTTTCAGCCTCGCTTCACGATACAGCCGTATGCATGTAAAACTAGTATATCGCACACAGGCAGAGGGGCAAAAAATAACATTTCTCTCTTTCCCTCGCTTTTGCCCATCTTCCAGTGTTCGTCTAGATAGCGTGACTAGCAAAAATATTGAAATCGAAATAAGAATTATCCGTTATAGTCTCCTTCCCTTCTTTGCATGCATGTTGCGCTGACATGTAAATAAGCGCTGTGCTTTAATAAAAAAAACAACCATTGTACAACTGTATAGATCCTCGCCCATCTCATGCCAGGGACTGGGTATATATCTTGTGTACAGTTTATAGTGGCATCATATTCCTTCACCAGATATCAAACTCGAGAGACTTGCAAGACAGCTCAGGTTATAATTTATTACGAGGTCTGTTTTTTTAAAAATAATAATCGTCAGTCCATATGACAATGCTTGCTGTTTAACTAACAGTATTCAAATCTCTGAGGGGGCCGGGGCATTCTACATTTACCTTTGCTAGAAAACGCAGTGCAATAAATATTCTTTTTAAGTTATGCAATAATTTTGACATTATATTCATGTCCATTCCCCAAACTAGATTTATATACACAACCAACTCTGATGCGACATTGTGAAAGATTCTCGCATGTTCGCGAAACAGGAAATACACGTCATAGCTTCCGTGAATCGAAAGCAAGGTTACTGGGGCACGCAAAATACCGTAAGAAGAATTATATATTCCAAATGCAGGCATCATCATTTTTCTCTTGCACAAATAGAATAATCGGGCTGAATTTCCAGTCTAAAACTACCATGTTCTGGCAGCAAGTATCAAAAACCTGTGGTAATTTTATTATATGATAGGAGGTGAGTGAAATAGTTGTTGTAAGTTACCTTTTAAACCCAGTACGTGTGTAGAAAAAACTGCGTATAAGCTGTATCACACTCTCTCTGTCTGTGTGTCAGGTGGTTGTGTTGTTCGCTAGTTGTATGTCACAGCTTAACCCGTACTAGGTAATATTTTTACATAAGGTAAGTTGACATACTCTGGTAGGGTATATGTTTCAAGCCTCTAGCTGTAGAGCCTATTTGCAAAAAATAAGTTTGGTAACACTACTCGTCAAAAGCAGCTCAAACAGTATTGCTAGCTGTAGGTTAATTTTCCCCGTTATACAATTGCAAGAGGCGAGTTGCTTATAGCCTATCTGGAAGGCTTGGTATATGTGTGTCCATGGCTTATGTCGTAGGTTAATAAAATTTGCAATAAATCTTGTATGTCTTGCCAACCGTCGGCCCTTACATGTGATATAGCAGTTTTACTTATTGTAAGACATAGTGTGTATGTATGAGTAGGGGGAGGTTAGTTTAGTTCACAATAAATCGACCTGTCACGCTATGACCAATTTCTGCTTTTGAGTCACCTGTAAGGCTATATGTGGGTGGGTGAAAAAGCTTAGTTTAATTCACGATAGATCACATTTTAAATTTGTTAGGTTAGTTTTTGTAGAGCTCTCTTTTTCCATTTTTCCTCTATACAGTGAAGACACAATTAGCTAACCTAGCATACAACACACCTTCCTAATTAATATGGATATTGTCACACATTTCTCTTATTTTATACTGTTGTAAATAGAAAAGATTATGTACGGTAAATATTTTGTACATTATAGGGAAAAAATGCAAAATATCCTCCAATTTTAATTCGAATCGAGTCGAATTTTTACATATTTCCACGCCGCCACATATTGTCCTATTTGCTTCTTTTACTTGCCTTGCTTAATTAACTCTCGCTAATTAGCATTTTTTTGGAAGAAGTCAACTAGAACAACATATGGCGGTATGAGAAATATGTAAATTAAAGAACATTTTAGCAATATATGGGCCCTAGCAATTAGCTTTCTCGACTAAGAGTACTCTTTCAAACGTCTTCTGCTGATCGTATTACTAAACGAGGACGTTTAAAATTTTTGGGTGTTGAAAAAGTTTGACCCCCCTACTTTTTATTTTTATTGTTTGCTAATAGATGGCGCTAATAGTACCTCCTCCCCTCCCCTCTCCCCTCTTCTCCTCTGCTGTATGACAAATAGCGCAAACATAAAAATCAAGATTTTGGAGAGCAAAACATAAAATTTGCATGCATCTGATGTCGAACCGGGAACTTTTATCTTTCGGGGAGTCAACATTATTTTTTACTCAGTCGTCATATAACATGAACGCACGCAAATATTCACATGTGCTTTTATTATTTTGTGTTCGGTAAGTACAAGTATATTCTTACATAAATTATTGTTTAATTTAATAAATTATTGTTTAATTTAATAAATTGTAAACTCAGAACTTGCTAAACTAATACTCCTTCTGTGTTTCATTAAACTATTGAAAGCGAATGTTGCGTGCATGCGGAAATAGCAGAGGAAAAAAGACCGGATGGAAGCAATTTAAAATCACTGGGGCAAAGTCAGTATTACGAGAGCGTAAAAAACACGTGCTTCCATTCAACTTCGAAAAATAAGAATAAATGTGTGCATACAAAACACATATGCTTTCTTTTCACAGTTGTACATGAAGTAAGTTACGGGAAGGCTCTATTTTTTATGTCTGTGTATATGTTGTACAATTAGGTACAAGTATTGTACAATTAGGTACAAATTGTTGTACAATTATTTTCCCCAGTTGCCCAGTTGGCAACACATCATGAAAAAACATGTCAAGAAGACCCAGTGGGTTTATAAGTCAGTGCTGCCAATTCCTATTTGTAGGTTAGCTTAGCCAGTGAAAGATCATATAGTAGAATTTTTGTAGAGTGGGTGTTTGCGAGTTCCACGATGCCTTGCCCGAGGATACCCTATGCAGTGTCATCCTGATTGCAGAGAAGTCCTTCGCCTACGACGTGAAGAACGAAAGGGTGACGGAACAGTTTTAAAATTCATAAAAAATTGCCACATACTAAAAATCAACATCCAACACATTTTAGGTTATATAAAATTTGTGAAAACCTTATAATACTGAAATATTAAAACAAACGGACTCCCCCTTGTAGGTTAGTTCGGTGCGTAAATAAAAAAAATGATAGGTTAAGTTATATCACTTAGGATCGTAAGAAAATTAAAAAAAACCGTAAAAAAAAAGATAGGTTAAGTTATATCACGTAACATCGTGATATACCTACCAAGTACAAATAGAAAAAAAAATGAGTGCAGTGAAAATTTGTACTAAAACATCGCTAAACGCTATAACATCGACAAAAAATTGTCAAAATATGTCAAAAAGTGATATTCGATTGATAAAAAAAAATACCTACAAAATATGATCCTCAAATAATAACGTTCAAACAGTACCTAAATAAAAAAAATGATAGGTTAAGTTATATCACTTAGGATCGTAAAAAAATTAAATAATCGTAAAAAAAAGGATAGGTTAAGTTGTATCACGTAACATCATGATATACCTACCAAGTACGAGTGGGGGAAAAATGAGTATAGTGAAAATTTGTACTAAAACATCGCTAAACGCTAAAACATCGACAAAAAATTGTCAAAATATGTCAAAAAGTAATATTCAATTGGTAAAAAAAGAGGATACCTACTAAGTACGACTTTGAAACAATCAATATGCACTACTTACTCAGATCTTCACCAAACTTTGCAGGGATCCATTGGAGGTCGAGACACGTGGAAAAAACGTACAAAACAAGAGATTGGAGACATCAAGATTTTGGACGAATTTTTGAAGAATTTTCAAATTTTCAGATAGGAGGTTCCAGATAAGGTCTAAAACTACATACTCAGATCTCCACCAAACATTGCAGGAATACATTGGATGTCAAGACACGTGGAAAAAACGTACAAAACAAGAGATTGGAGACATCAAGATTTTGGACGAATTTTTGAAGAATTTTCAAATTTTCAGATGGGAGGTTCAATATAAGGTCAAAAACTACATACTCAGATCTTCACCAAACTTTGCAGGGATACTTTGGATGTCAAGACACGTGGAAAAAACGTACAAAACAAGAGATTGGGGTCATCAAGATTTTGGACGAATTTTTTAAGAATTTTCAAATTTTCAGATGGGAGGTTCAATATAAGGTCAAAAACTACATACTCAGATCTTCACCAAACTTTGCAGGGATACATTGGATGTCAAGACACGTGGAAAAACGTACAAAACAAGAGATTGGAGACATCAAGATTTTCGACGAATTTTTTAAGAATTTTCAAATTTTCAGAAAGGATGTTCCAGATAAGGTTAAAAACGACATACTCAGATCTTCACCAAACTTTGCAGGGATCCATTGGATGTCAAGACACGTGGAAAAAACGTACAAAACAAGAGATTGGAGACATCAAGATTTTCGACGAATTTTTTAAGAATTTTCAAATTTTCAGAAAGGATGTTCCAGATATGGTCAAAAACGACATACTCAGATCTTCACCAAACTTTGCAGGGATCCATTGGAGGTCGAGACACGTGGAAAAAACGTACAAAACAAGAGATTGGAGACATCAAGATTTTGGACGAATTTTTGAAGAATTTTCAAATTTTCAGATAGGAGGTTCCAGATAAGGTCTAAAACTACATACTCAGATCTCCACCAAACATTGCAGGAATACATTGGATGTCAAGACACGTGGAAAAAACGTACAAAACAAGAGATTGGAGACATCAAGATTTTCGACGAATTTTTGAAGAATTTTCAAATTTTCAGATAGGAGGTTCCAGATAAGGTCAAAAACTACATACTCAGATCTTCACCAAACGTTGCAGGGATACTTTGCATGTCAAGACACGTGGAAAAAACGTACAAAACAAAAGATTGGAGACATCAAGATTTTCGACGAATTTTTTAAGAATTTTCAAATTTTCAGATGGGAGGTTCCAGATAAGGTCAAAAACGACATACTCAGATCTTCACCAAACTTTGCATGGATACATTGGATGTCAAGACACGTGGAAAAAACGTACAAAACAAGAGATTGGAGACATCAAGATTTTGGACGAATTTTTTAAGAATTTTCAAATTTTCAGATGGGAGGTTCAATATAAGGTCAAAAACTACATACTCAGATCTTCACCAAACTTTGCAGGGATACATTGGATGTCAAGACACGTGGAAAAAACGTACAAAACAAGAGATTGGAGACATCAAGATTTTGGTCGAATTTTTTAAGAATTTTCAAATTTTCAGATGGGAGGTTCCAGATAAGGTCAAAAACTACATACTCAGATCTTCACCAAACTTTGCAGGGATACATTGGATGTCAAGACACGTGGAAAAAACGTACAAAACAAGAGATTGGAGACATCAAGATTATGGACGAATTTTTTGAGAATTTTCAAATTTTCAGAAAGGAGGTTCCATATAAGGTCAAAAACTACATACTCAGATCTTCACCAAACTTTGCAGGGATACATTGGATGTCAAGACACGTGGAAAAAACGTACAAAACAAGAGATTGGAGACATCAAGATTTTCGACGAATTTTTTAAGAATTTTCAAATTTTCAGAAAGGATGTTCCAGATAAGGTCAAAAACGACATACTCAGATCTTCACCAAACTTTGCAGGGATACATTGGAGGTCGAGACACGTGGAAAAAACGTACAAAACAAGAGATTGGAGACATCAAGATTTTGGACGAATTTTTGAAGAATTTTCAAATTTTCTGATAGGAGGTCCCAGATAAGGTCAAAAACTACATACTCAGATCTCCACCAAACATTGCAGGGATACATTGGATGTCAAGACACGTGGAAAAAACGTACAAAACAAGAGATTGGAGACATCAAGATTTTCGACGAATTTTTGAAGAATTTTCAAATTTTCAGATAGGAGGTTCCAGATAAGGTCAAAAACTACATACTCAGATCTTCACCAAACGTTGCAGGGATACTTTGCATGTCAAGACACGTGGAAAAAACGTACAAAACAAGAGATCGGAGACATCAAGATTTTCGAAGAATTTTTTAAGAATTTTCAAATTTTCAGATGGGAGGTTCCAGATAAGGTCAAAAACGACATACTCAGATCTTCACCAAACTTTGCATGGATACATTGGATGTCAAGACACGTGGAAAAAACATACAAAACATAGGATTGGTGACATCAAGATTTTGGACGAATTTTTTAAGAATTTTCAAATTTTCAGATAGGAGGTTCCATATAAGGTCAAAAACTACATACTCAGATCTTCACCAAACTTTGCAGGGATACATTGGAGGTCGAGACACGTGGAAAAAAAGTACAAAACAAGAGATTGGGGTCATCAAGATTTTGGACGGATTTTTTAGGAATTTTCAAATTTTCAGATGGGAGGTTCCAGATAAGGTCAAAAACTACATACTCAGATCTTCACCAAACATTGCAGGGATACATTGGATGTCAAGACACGTGGAAAAAACGTACAAAACAAGAGATTGGAGACATCAAGATTTTGGACGAATTTTTTAAGAATTTTCAAATTTTCAGATAGGAGGTTCCAGATGAGGTCAAAAACTACATACTCAGATCTTCACCAAACTTTGCAGGAATACTTTGCATGTCAAGACACGTGGAAAAAACGTACAAAACAAGAGATCGGAGACATCAAGATTTTCGACGAATTTTTTAAGAATTTTCAAATTTTCAGATGGGAGGTTCCAGATAAGGTCAAAAACGACATACTCAGATCTTCACCAAACTTTGCAGGGATCCATTGGAGGTCGAGACACGTGGAAAAAACGTACAAAACAAGAGATTGGAGACATCAAGATTTTGGACGAATTTTTTAAGAATTTTCAAATTTTCAGATAGGAGGTTCCATATAAGGTCAAAAACTACATACTCAGATCTTCACCAAACTTTGCAGGGATACATTGGATGTCAAGACACGTGGAAAAAACGTACAAAACAAGAGATTGGAGACATCAAGATTTTCGACGAATTTTTTAAGAATTTTCAAATTTTCAGAAAGGATGTTCCAGATAAGGTCAAAAACGACATACTCAGATCTTCACCAAACTTTGCAGGGATCCATTGGAGGTCGAGACACGTGGAAAAAACGTACAAAACAAGAGATTGGAGACATCAAGATTTTGGACGAATTTTTGAAGAATTTTCAAATTTTCAGATAGGAGGTTCCAGATAAGGTCTAAAACTACATACTCAGATCTCCACCAAACATTGCAGGAATACATTGGATGTCAAGACACGTGGAAAAAACGTACAAAACAAGAGATTGGAGACATCAAGATTTTCGACGAATTTTTGAAGAATTTTCAAATTTTCAGATAGGAGGTTCCAGATAAGGTCAAAAACTACATACTCAGATCTTCACCAAACGTTGCAGGGATACTTTGCATGTCAAGACACGTGGAAAAAACGTACAAAACAAGAGATCGGAGACATCAAGATTTTCGACGAATTTTTTAAGAATTTTCAAATTTTCAGATGGGAGGTTCCAGATAAGGTCAAAAACGACATACTCAGATCTTCACCAAACTTTGCATGGATACATTGGATGTCAAGACACGTGGAAAAAACATACAAAACATAGGATTGGTGACATCAAGATTTTGGACGAATTTTTTAAGAATTTTCAAATTTTCAGATAGGAGGTTCCATATAAGGTCAAAAACTACATACTCAGATCTTCACCAAACTTTGCAGGGATACATTGGAGGTCGAGACACGTGGAAAAAAAGTACAAAACAAGAGATTGGGGTCATCAAGATTTTGGACGGATTTTTTAGGAATTTTCAAATTTTCAGATGGGAGGTTCCAGATAAGGTCAAAAACTACATACTCAGATCTTCACCAAACATTGCAGGGATACATTGGATGTCAAGACACGTGGAAAAAACGTACAAAACAAGAGATTGGAGACATCAAGATTTTGGACGAATTTTTTAAGAATTTTCAAATTTTCAGATAGGAGGTTCCAGATGAGGTCAAAAACTACATACTCAGATCTTCACCAAACTTTGCAGGAATACTTTGCATGTCAAGACACGTGGAAAAAACGTACAAAACAAGAGATCGGAGACATCAAGATTTTCGACGAATTTTTTAAGAATTTTCAAATTTTCAGATGGGAGGTTCCAGATAAGGTCAAAAACGACATACTCAGATCTTCACCAAACTTTGCAGGGATCCATTGGAGGTCGAGACACGTGGAAAAAACGTACAAAACAAGAGATTGGAGACATCAAGATTTTGGACGAATTTTTTAAGAATTTTCAAATTTTCAGATAGGAGGTTCCATATAAGGTCAAAAACTACATACTCAGATCTTCACCAAACTTTGCAGGGATACATTGGATGTCAAGACACGTGGAAAAAACGTACAAAACAAGAGATTGGAGACATCAAGATTTTCGACGAATTTTTTAAGAATTTTCAAATGTTCAGAAAGGATGTTCCAGATAAGGTCAAAAACGACATACTCAGATCTTCACCAAACTTTGCAGGGATCCATTGGAGGTCGAGACACGTGGAAAAAACGTACAAAACAAGAGATTGGAGACATCAAGATTTTGGACGAATTTTTGAAGAATTTTCAAATTTTCAGATAGGAGGTTCCAGATAAGGTCTAAAACTACATACTCAGATCTCCACCAAACATTGCAGGAATACATTGGATGTCAAGACACGTGGAAAAAACGTACAAAACAAGAGATTGGAGACATCAAGATTTTCGACGAATTTTTGAAGAATTTTCAAATTTTCAGATAGGAGGTTCCAGATAAGGTCAAAAACTACATACTCAGATCTTCACCAAACGTTGCAGGGATACTTTGCATGTCAAGACACGTGGAAAAAACGTACAAAACAAAAGATTGGAGACATCAAGATTTTCGACGAATTTTTTAAGAATTTTCAAATTTTCAGATGGGAGGTTCCATATAAGGTCAAAAACGACATACTCAGATCTTCACCAAACTTTGCATGGATACATTGGATGTCAAGACACGTGGAAAAAACGTACAAAACAAGAGATTGGAGACATCAAGATTTTGGACGAATTTTTTAAGAATTTTCAAATTTTCAGATGGGAGGTTCAATATAAGGTCAAAAACTACATACTCAGATCTTCACCAAACTTTGCAGGGATACTTTGGATGTCAAGACACGTGGAAAAAACGTACAAAACAAGAGATTGGGGTCATCAAGATTTTGGACGAATTTTTTAAGAATTTTCAAATTTTCAGATGGGAGGTTCAATATAAGGTCAAAAACTACATACTCAGATCTTCACCAAACTTTGCATGGATACATTGGATGTCAAGACACGTGGAAAAAACATACAAAACATAGGATTCGGAGCATCAAGATTTTGGTCGAATTTTTTAAGAATTTTCAAATTTTCAGATAGGAGGTTCCATATAAGGTCAAAAACTACATACTCAGATCTTCACCAAACATTGCAGGAATACATTGGATGTCAAGACACGTGGAAAAAACGTACAAAACAAGAGATTGGGGTCATCAAGATTTTGCACGGATTTTTTAGGAATTTTCAAATTTTCAGATGGGAGGTTCCAGATAAGGTCAAAAACGACATACTCAGATCTTCACCAAACTTTGCAGGGATCCATTGGAGGTCGAGACACGTGGAAAAAACGTACAAAACAAGAGATTGGAGACATCAAGATTTTGGACGAATTTTTTAAGAATTTTCAAATTTTCAGATAGGAGGTTCCATATAAGGTCAAAAACTACATACTCAGATCTTCACCAAACTTTGCAGGGATACATTGGATGTCAAGACACGTGGAAAAAACGTACAAAACAAGAGATTGGAGACATCAAGATTTTCGACGAATTTTTTAAGAATTTTCAAATTTTCAGAAAGGATGTTCCAGATAAGGTCAAAAACGACATACTCAGATCTTCACCAAACTTTGCAGGGATCCATTGGAGGTCGAGACACGTGGAAAAAACGTACAAAACAAGAGATTGGAGTCATCAAAATTTTGGACGAATTTTTGAAGAATTTTCAAATTTTCAGATAGGAGGTTCCAGATAAGGTCTAAAACTACATACTCAGATCTCCACCAAACATTGCAGGAATACATTGGATGTCAAGACACGTGGAAAAAACGTACAAAACAAGAGATTGGAGACATCAAGATTTTCGACGAATTTTTGAAGAATTTTCAAATTTTCAGATAGGAGGTTCCAGATAAGGTCAAAAACTACATACTCAGATCTTCACCAAACGTTGCAGGGATACTTTGCATGTCAAGACACGTGGAAAAAACGTACAAAACAAGAGATCGGAGACATCAAGATTTTCGACGAATTTTTTAAGAATTTTCAAATTTTCAGATGGGAGGTTCCAGATAAGGTCAAAAACGACATACTCAGATCTTCACCAAACTTTGCATGGATACATTGGATGTCAAGACACGTGGAAAAAACATACAAAACATAGGATTGGTGACATCAAGATTTTGGACGAATTTTTTAAGAATTTTCAAATTTTCAGATAGGAGGTTCCATATAAGGTCAAAAACTACATACTCAGATCTTCACCAAACTTTGCAGGGATACATTGGAGGTCGAGACACGTGGAAAAAAAGTACAAAACAAGAGATTGGGGTCATCAAGATTTTGGACGGATTTTTTAGGAATTTTCAAATTTTCAGATGGGAGGTTCCAGATAAGGTCAAAAACTACATACTCAGATCTTCACCAAACATTGCAGGGATACATTGGATGTCAAGACACGTGGAAAAAACGTACAAAACAAGAGATTGGGGTCATCAAGATTTTGGACGGATTTTTTAGGAATTTTCAAATTTTCAGATGGGAGGTTCCAGATAAGGTCAAAAACTACATACTCAGATCTTCACCAAACATTGCAGGGATACATTGGATGTCAAGACACGTGGAAAAAACGTACAAAACAAGAGATTGGAGACATCAAGATTTTGGACGAATTTTTTAAGAATTTTCAAATTTTCAGATAGGAGGTTCCATATAAGGTCAAAAACTACATACTCAGATCTTCACCAAACATTGCAGGAATACATTGGATGTCAAGACACGTGGAAAAAACGTACAAAACAAGAGATTGGAGACATCAAGATTTTCGACGAATTTTTTAAGAATTTTCAAATTTTCAGAAAGGATGTTCCAGATAAGGTCAAAAACGACATACTCAGATCTTCACCAAACTTTGCTTGGATCCATTGGAGGTCGAGACACGTGGAAAAAACGTACAAAACAAGAGATTGGAGACATCAAGATTTTGGACGAATTTTTGAAGAATTTTCAAATTTTCAGATAGGAGGTTCCAGATAAGGTCTAAAACTACATACTCAGATCTCCACCAAACATTGCAGGAATACATTGGATGTCAAGACACGTGGAAAAAACGTACAAAACAAGAGATTGGAGACATCAAGATTTTCGACGAATTTTTGAAGAATTTTCAAATTTTCAGATAGGAGGTTCCAGATAAGGTCAAAAACTACATACTCAGATCTTCACCAAACGTTGCAGGGATACTTTGCATGTCAAGACACGTGGAAAAAACGTACAAAACAAAAGATTGGAGACATCAAGATTTTCGACGAATTTTTTAAGAATTTTCAAATTTTCAGATGGGAGGTTCCAGATAAGGTCAAAAACGACATACTCAGATCTTCACCAAACTTTGCAGGGATACATTGGATGTCAAGACACGTGGAAAAAACGTACAAAACAAGAGATTGGAGACATCAAGATTATGGACGAATTTTTTGAGAATTTTCAAATTTTCAGAAAGGAGGTTCCATATAAGGTCAAAAACTACATACTCGGATCTTCACCAAACTTTGCAGGGATACATTGGATGTCAAGACACGTGGAAAAAACGTACAAAACAAGAGATCGGAGACATCAAGATTTTCGACGAATTTTTTAAGAATTTTCAAATTTTCAGATGGGAGGTTCCAGATAAGGTCAAAAACTACATACTCAGATCTTCACCAAACTTTGCAGGGATACATTGGATGTCAAGACACGTGGAAAAAACGTACAAAACAAGAGATTGGAGACATCAAAATTTTGGACGAATTTTTTAAGAATTTTCAAATTTTCAGATAGGAGGTTCCAGATGAGGTCAAAAACTACATACTCAGATCTTCACCAAACTTTGCAGGAATACTTTGCATGTCAAGACACGTGGAAAAAACTTACAAAACAAGAGATCGGAGACATCAAGATTTTCGACGAATTTTTTAAGAATTTTCAAATTTTCAGATGGGAGGTTCCAGATAAGGTCAAAAACTACATACTCAGATCTTCACCAAACTTTGCAGGGATACATTGGATGTCAAGACACGTGGAAAAAACGTACAAAAAAGAGATTGGAGACATCAAGATTTTGGACGAATTTTTTAACAATTTTCAAATTTTCAGAAAGGATGTTCCAGATAAGGTCAAAAACGACATACTCAGATCTTCACCAAACTTTGCATGGATACATTGGATGTCAAGACACGTGGAAAAAACGTACAAAACAAGAGATTGGGGTCATCAAGATTTTGCACGGATTTTTTAGGAATTTTCAAATTTTCAGATGGGAGGTTCCAGATAAGGTCAAAAACTACATACTCAGATCTTCACCAAACTTTGCAGGGATACATTGGATGTCAAGACACGTGGAAAAAACGTACAAAACAAGAGATTGGAGACATCAAGATTTTGGACGAATTTTTTAAGAATTTTCAAATTTTCAGATAGGAGGTTCCATATAAGGTCAAAAACTACATACTCAGATCTTCACCAAACTTTGCATGGATACATTATGTGTCAAGACACGTGGAAAAAACGTACAAAACAAAAGATTGGAGACATCAAGATTTTGGTCGAATTTTTTAAGAATTTTCAAATTTTCAGATGGGAGGTTCCAGATAAGGTCAAAAACTACATACTCAGATCTTCACCAAACTTTGCAGGGATACATTGGATGTCAAGACACGTGGAAAAAACGTACAAAAAAGAGATTGGAGACATCAAGATTTTGGACGAATTTTTTAACAATTTTCAAATTTTCAGAAAGGATGTTCCAGATAAGGTCAAAAACGACATACTCAGATCTTCACCAAACTTTGCAGGGATACATTGGATATCAAGACACGTGGAAAAAACGTACAAAACAAGAGATTGGAGACATCAAGATTTTCGACGAATTTTTTAAGAATTTTCAAATTTTCAGATAGGAGGTTCCAGATAAGGTCAAAAACTACATACTCAGATCTTCACCAAACGTTGCAGGGATACTTTGCATGTCAAGACACGTGGAAAAAACGTACAAAACAAAAGATTGGAGACATCAAGATTTTCGACGAATTTTTTAAGAATTTTCAAATTTTCAGATGGGAGGTTCCAGATAAGGTCAAAAACGACATACTCAGATCTTCACCAAACTTTGCATGGATACATTGGATGTCAAGACACGTGGAAAAAACGTACAAAACAAGAGATTGGAGACATCAAGATTTTGGACGAATTTTTTAAGAATTCTCAAATTTTCAGAAAGGAGGTTCCATATAAGGTCAAAAACTACATACTCAGATCTTCACCAAACTTTGCAGGGATACTTTGGATGTCAAGACACGTGGAAAAAACGTACAAAACAAGAGATTGGGGTCATCAAGATTTTGGACGAATTTTTTAAGAATTTTCAAATTTTCAGATGGGAGGTTCCAGATAAGGTCAAAAACTACATACTCAGATCTTCACCAAACTTTGCAGGGATACATTGGATGTCAAGACACGTGGAAAAAACGTACAAAACAAGAGATTGGAGACATCAAGATTTTGGACGAATTTTTTAAGAATTTTCAAATTTTCAGATAGGAGGTTCCATATAAGGTCAAAAACTACATACTCAGATCTTCACCAAACTTTGCATGGATACATTATGTGTCAAGACACGTTAAAAAAACGTACAAAACAAAAGATTGGAGACATCAAGATTTTGTTCGAATTTTTTAAGAATTTTCAAATTTTCAGATGGGAGGTTCCAGATAAGGTCAAAAACTACATACTCAGATCTTCACCAAACTTTGCAGGGATACATTGGATGTCAAGACACATGGAAAAAACGTACAAAAAAGAGATTGGAGACATCAAGATTTTGGACGAATTTTTTAACAATTTTCAAATTTTCAGATGGGAGGTTCAATATAAGGTCAAAAACTACATACTCAGATCTTCACCAAACTTTGCATGGATACATTGGATGTCAAGACACGTGGAAAAAACATACAAAACATAGGATTCGGAACATCAAGATTTTGGTCGAATTTTTTAAGAATTTTCAAATTTTCAGATAGGAGGTTCCATATAAGGTCAAAAACTACATACTCAGATCTTCACCAAACATTGCAGGAATACATTGGATGTCAAGACACGTGGAAAAAACGTACAAAACAAGAGATTGGAGACATCAAAATTTTGGACGAATTTTTTAACAATTTTCAAATTTTCAGAAAGGATGTTCCAGATAAGGTCAAAAACGACATACTCAGATCTTCACCAAACTTTGCATGGATACATTGGATGTCAAGACACGTGGAAAAAACGTACAAAACAAGAGATTGGGGTCATCAAGATTTTGCACGGATTTTTTAGGAATTTTCAAATTTTCAGATGGGAGGTTATAGATAAGGTCAAAAACTACATACTCAGATCTTCACCAAACTTTGCAGGGATACATTGGATGTCAAGACACGTGGAAAAAACGTACAAAACAAGAGATTGGAGACATCAAGATTTTGGACGAATTTTTTAAAAATTTTCAAATTTTCGGATAGGAGGTTCCAGATAAGGTCAAAAACTACATACTCAGATCTTCACCAAACTTTGCAGGGATACATTGGATGTCAAGACACGTGGAAAAAACATACAAAACATAGGATTGGCGATATCAAGATTTTGGTCAAATTTTTTAAGAATTTTCAAATTTTCAGATAGGTGGTTCCATATAAGGTCAAAAACTACATACTCAGATCTTCACCAAACATTGCAGGGATACATTGGATGTCAAGAAACGTGGAAAAAACGTACAAAACAAGAGATTGGTGTCATCAAGATTTTGGAAGAATTTTTTAGGAATTTTCAAATTTTCAGATGAGAGTTTCCAGATAAGGTCAAAAACTACATACTCAGATCTTCACCAAACTTTGCAGGGATACATTGGATGTGAAGACACGTGAAAAAAAACGTACAAAACAAGAGATTGGAGACATCAAGATTTTGGACGAATTTTTTAAGAATTTTCAAATTTTCAGAAAGGATGTTCCAGATAAGGTCAAAAACGACATACTCAGATCTTCACCAAACTTTGCAGGGATACATTGGATGTCAAGACACGTGGAAAGAACATACAAAACATAGGATTGGGGACATCAAGATTTTGGTCAAATTTTTTAAGAATTTTCAAATTTTCAGATAGGAGGTTCCATATAAGGTCAAAAACTACATACTCAGTTCTTCAACAAACATTGCAGGGATACATTGGATGTCAAGACACTTGTAAAAACGTACAAAACAAGAGATTGGAGACATCAAGATTTTGGACGAATTTTTTAAGAATTTTCAAATTTTCAGATAGGAGGTTCCAGATAAGGTCAAAAACTACATACTCAGATCTTCACCAAACTTTGCAGGGATACATTGGATGTCAAGACACGTGGGAAAAACATACAAAACATAGGATTGGGGACATCAAGATTTTGGTCAAATTTTTTAAGAATTTTCAAATTTTCAGATAGGAGGTTCCATATAAGGTCAAAAACTACATACTCAGATCTTCACCAAAGATTGCAGGGATACATTGGATGTCAAGACACGTGGAAAAAACGTACAAAACAAGAGATTGGAGACATCAAGATTTTGGACGAATTTTTTAAGAATTTTCAAATTTTCAGATGGGAGGTTCCAGATAAGGTCAAAAACTACATACTCAGATCTTCACCAAACTTTGCAGGGATACATTGGATGTCAAGACACGTGGAAAAAACGTACAAAACAAGAGATTGGAGACGTCAAGATTTTGGACGAATTTTTTAAGAATTTTCAAATTTTCAGAAGGATATTCCAGATAAGGTCAAAAACGACATACTCAGATCTTCACCAAACTTTGCAGGGATACATTGGATGTCAAGACACGTGGAAAAAACGTACAAAACAAGAGATTGGAGACATCAAGATTTTGGACGAATTTTTTAAGAATTTTCAAATTTTCAGAAAGGATGTTCCAGATAAGGTCAAAAACGACATACTCAGATCTTCACCAAACTTTGCAGGGATACATTGGATGTCAAGACACGTGGAAAAAACGTACAAAACAAGAGATTGGAGACATCAAGATTTTGGACGAATTTTTGAAGAATTTTCAAATTTTCAGATAGGAGGTTCCAGACAAAGTCAAAAACTACATACTCAGATCTTCACCAAACGTTGCAGGGATACTTTGCATGTCAAGACACGTGGAAAAAACGTACAAAACAAGAGATTGGAGACATCAAGATTTTCGACGAATTTTTTAAGAATTTTCAAATTTTCAGATGGGAGGTTCCAGATAAGGTCAAAAACGACATACTCAGATCTTCACCAAACTTTGCAGGGATACATAGGATGTCAAGACACGTGGAAAAAACGTACAAAACAAGAGATTGGAGACATCAAGATTTTGGACGAATTTTTTAAGAATTTTCAAATTTTCAGAAAGGAGGTTCCATATAAGGTCAAAAACTACATACTCAGATCTTCACCAAACTTTGCAGGGATACATTGGATGTCAAGGCACGTGGAAAAAACGTACAAAACAAGAGATTGGAGACATCAAGATTTTCGACGAATTTTTTAAGAATTTTCAAATTTTCAGAAAGGATGTTCCAAATAAGGTCAAAAACGACATACTCAGATCTTCACCAAACTTTGCAGGGATACATTGGAGGTCAAGACACGTGGAAAAAACGTACAAAACAAGAGATTGAAGACATCAAGATTTTGGACGAATTTTTTAAAAATTTTCAAATTTTCAGATAGGAGGTTCCAGATAAGGTCAAAAACTACATACTCAGATCTTCACCAAACTTTGCAGGGATACATTGGATGTCAAGACACGTGGAAAAAACATACAAAACATAGGATTGGGGATATCAAGATTTTGGTCAAATTTTTTAAGAATTTTCAAATTTTCAGATAGGTGGTTCCATATAAGGTCAAAAACTACATACTCAGATCTTCACCAAACATTGCAGGAGTAGTGCATATTGATTGTTTCAAAGTCGTACTTAGTAGGTATCCTCTTTTTTTACCAATTGAATATTACTTTTTGACATATTTTGACAATTTTTTGTCGATATTTTAGCGTTTAGCGATGTTTTAGTGCAAATTTTCACTATACTCATTTTTCCCCCACTCGTACTTGGTAGGTATATCATGATGTTACGTGATACAACTTAACCTATCCTTTTTTTTACGATTATTTAATTTTTTTACGATCCTAAGTGATATAACTTAACCTATCATTTTTTTTATTTAGGTACTGTTTGAACGTTATTATTTGAGGATCATATTTTGTAGGTATTTTTTTTTATCAATCGAATATCATTTTTTGACATATTTTGACAATTTTTTGTCGATGTTATAGCGTTTAGCGATGTTTTAGTACAAATTTTCACCGCACTCATTTTTTTTTCTATTTGTACTTGGTAGGTATATCACGATGTTACGTGATATAACTTAACCTATTTTTTTTTTACGGTTTTTTTTAATTTTCTTACGATCCTAAGTGATATAACTTAACCTATTATTTTTTTTATTTACGCACCGAACTAACCTACAAGGGGGAGTCCGTTTGTTTTAATATTTCAGTATTATAAGGTTTTCACAAATTTTATATAACCTAAAATGTGTTGGATGTTGATGTTAGTATGTGGCAATTTTTTATGAATTTTAAAACTGTTCCGTCACCCTTTTGTTCTTCACGTCGTAGGCGAAGGACTTCTCTGCAATCAGGATGACACTGCATAGGGTATCCTCGGGCAAGGCATCGTGGAACTCGCAAACACCCACTCTACAAAAATTCTACTATATGATCTTTCACTGGCTAAGCTAACCTACAAATAGGAATTGGCAGCACTGACTTATAAACCCACTGGGTCTTCTTGACATGTTTTTTCATGATGTGTTGCCAACTGGGCAACTGGGGAAAATAATTGTACAACAATTTGTACCTAATTGTACAATACTTGTACCTAATTGTACAACATATACACAGACATAAAAAATAGAGCCTTCCCGTAACTTACTTCATGTACAACTGTGAAAAGAAAGCATATGTGTTCTGTATGCACACATTCATTCTTATTTTTCGAAGTTGAATGGAAGCACGTGTTTTTTACGCTCTCGTAATACTGACCTTGCCCCAGTGATTTTAAATTGCTTCCATCCGGTTTTTTTTCCTCTGCTATTTCCGCATGCACGCAACATTCGCTTTCAATAGTTTAATGAAACACAGAAGGAGTATTAGTTTAGCAAGTTCCGAGTTTACAATTTATTAAATTAAACAATAATTTATTAAATTAAACAATAATTTATGTAAGAATATACTTGTACTTACCGAACACAAAATAATAAAAGCACATGTGAATATTTGCGTGCGTTCATGTTATATGACGACTGAGTAAAAAATAATGTTGACTCCCCGAAAGATAAAAGTTCCCGGTTCGACATCAGATGCATGCAAATTTTATGTTTTGCTCTCCAAAATCTTGATTTTTATGTTTGCGCTATTTGTCATACAGCAGAGGAGAAGAGGGGGGAGGGGGTACTATTAGCGCCATCTATTAGCAAACAATAGAAATAAAAAAGTAGCGTCAAACTTTTTCAACACCCAAAAATTTTAAACGTCCTCGTTTAGTAATACGATCAGCAGAAGACGTTTGAAAGAGTACTCTTAGTCGAGAAAGCTAATTGCTAGGGCCCATATATTGCTAAAATGTTCTTTAATTTACATATTTCTCATACCGCCATATGTTGTTCTAGTTGACTTCTTCCAAAAAAATGCTAATTAGCGAGAGTTAATTAAGCAAGGCAAGTAAAAGAAGCAAATAGGACAATATGTGGCGGCGTGGAAATATGTAAAAATTCGACTCGATTCGAATTAAAATTGGAGGATATTTTGTATTTTTTCCCTATAATGTACAAAATATTTACCGTACATAATCTTTTCTATTTACAACAGTATAAAATAAGAGGAGTGTGTGACAATATCCATATTAATTAGGAAGGTATGTTGTATGCTAGGTTAGCTAATTGTGTCTTCACTGTATAGAGGAAAGATGGAAAAAGAGAGCTCTACAAAAACTAACCTAACAAATTTAAAATGTGATCTATCGTGAATTAAACTAAGCTTTTTCACCCACCCACATATAGCCTTACAGGTGACTCAAAAGCAGAAATTGGTCATAGCGTGACAGGTCGATTTATTGTGAACTAAACTAACCTCCCCCTACTCATACATACACACTATGTCTTACAATAAGTAAAACTGCTATATCACATGTAAGGGCCGACGGTTGGCAAGACATACAAGATCTATTGCAAATTTTATTAACCTACGACATAAGCCATGGACACACACACACACCAAGCCTTCCAGATAGGCTATAAGCAACTCACCTCTTGCAATTGTATAACGGGGAAAATTAACCTACAGCTAGCAACACTGTTTGAGCTGCTTTTGACGAGTAGTGTTACCAAACTTATTTTTTGCAAATAGGCTCTACAGCTAGAGGCTTGAAACATATACCCTACCAGAGTATGTCAACTTACCTCATGTAAAAATATTACCTAGTACGGGTTAAGCTGTGACATACAACTAGCGAACGACACGACCACCTGACACACAGACAGAGAGAGTGTGATACAGCTTATACGCAGTTTTTCCTACACACGTACTGGGTTTAAAAGGTAACTTACAACAACTATTTCACTCACCTCCTATCATATAATAAAATTACCACAGGTTTTTGATACTTGCTGCCAGAACATGGTAGTTTTAGACTGGAAATTCAGCCCGATTATTCTATTTGTGCAAGAGAAAAATGATGATGCCTGCATTTGGAATATATAATTCTTCTTACGGTATTTTGCGTGCCCCAGTAACCTTGCTTTCGATTCACGGAAGCTATGACGTGTATTTCCTGTTTCGCGAACATGCGAGAATCTTTCACAATGTCGCATCAGAGTTGGTTGTGTATATAAATCTAGTTTGGGGAATGGACATGAATATAATGTCAAAATTATTGCATAACTTAAAAAGAATATTTATTGCACTGCGTTTTCTAGCAAAGGTAAATGTGGAATGCCCCGGCCCCCTCAGAGATTTGAATACTGTTAGTTAAACAGCAAGCATTGTCATATGGACTGACGATTATTATTTTTAAAAAAACAGACCTCGTAATAAATTATAACCTGAGCTGTCTTGCAAGTCTCTCGAGTTTGATATATGGTGAAGGAATATGATGCCACTATAAACTGTACACAAGATATATACCCAGTCCCTGGCATGAGATGGGCGAGGATCTATACAGTTGTACAATGGTTGTTTTTTTTTTATTAAAGCATAGCGCTTATTTACATGTCAGCGCAACATGCATGCAAAGAAGGGAGGGAGACCATAACGGATAATTCTTATTTCGATTTTAATATTTTTGCTAGTCATGCTATCTAGACGAATACTGGAAGATGGGCAAAAGCGAGGGAAAGAGAGAAATGTTATTTTTTGCCCCTCTGCCTGTGTGTGATATACTAGTTTTACATGCATACGGCTGTATCGTGAAGCGAGGCTGAAAATAATTTTTGAAAGCAGTCTCGAGCATCTTCGCGTTCAGCCAACAAGAGAAATAAAATATTACACATGGGTGTGGGGCGCAACAGCTACAGTACGGTAATGTGCATGGATGTTAAAACTTTTGGGTTTTATGAATAGACATACATATTAGTTTTGCAGTCTCCAGATGGGACCGGAGCTTACTTTTTATTTGGACAAGGGGGTTCAGATCAACTATAATTTTTGTTTACATCAAAATGAAACAAAGAATTTTATTTTACTGCTTACTTATTCAATATTTTTATTATTGTAAAGAATGGGGCGGTGTGTCTTATTGTATATAGTCTTCCAACAACCACCTCGGGGGCGTAAATTTATGTTTCTGCATGTATGCAAAATGCACTTAATTTTAGTTGTGAAGTTTGTTTTGCTGTTGTGATTAAATACTAAACCAAAATCTCACTACATAATTTTGAATTATATTTGTTAAAATTGATCTATATTATATTATTGCTATAGGTGGTCCATGTTATGCGCAGGAGAATTTTTAAAAAATGTCTTGTTTCTCGAACCTGTGGCCTGTAGATTTGCTTTGTTGGCAAACAGAAACAGAAAATGGCACCATGTTATTCTATACTGATATACTGATAGTCAACAACTATGTCGAAAAGCAATGATGGGGGGGGGGGGGGGGGACTTGTCTGTGTTGGGTCTTATTAACAACTTCACGGCTGTACCTGCACAACTCATCGACAACAAATCAACAATGTTAGGAAATGTGTGCATGGCCTCTGAGAATACAATTTAAAATCACTGATGTGATATGAACCCTCTTCACTTGTGTGTATTTGAATATGCGAACATGAGGTATTTTGAATAATCGAGGCGGACAATCACAAAAACAGCTTGCAACGGTATGGAGAGTTCAAACTTCAGACGATTGTTGTTAATCTACGAAAAGCCAAGGGGCGAACGGAGATCACTACGAAAATTGTAACGCGAGGCTATTTTGGCTAATGGCAACGATGAGGATGAATAATAGTTGTTTTGATGAAATTGAAAAAGTGGGGTACGTCTGCTTCGAAGTGCATTACACCAACAACTACAATTGTCCCTCTTCCCCACACGAGGTGATTAACAGAGGTGTATTTTTGCCGGTCTACGACTCTGAGGGCTCAAGTTACAATGTTTACCTATAGCTGTACATATTTAAAAATGACCTGAGCAATTAAATGTTACAATACCGATCCTGATTTTTGTCGGATGACGTAGGTTGCAATCCCACCCCCGATGGCGTATAGACTTAAATGTTTCCATAACATGAAATACTGTTAATGGAAATCTGTCGTTTCTAATGTAAAAATCATATAACAAGAAAAAGAAGAAAATAAATGTTGCGAGCAAATACGGAGCCTCAATCCAAACACATAAATAATCAGACAAGATGTCAACGGTGCGTTCATAACTAACAAGTGATTATTCAAAAATTGAAATGGTGCAGGGGGAAACAACCAACTAACTAACTAGGCTTCTTAAACCCGAGGACAGCAAATACAAGCCTATTCTGATCTGAGAAATATCTCCATTTTTTTTCCATCCCAACCGATTTTTTAGGTCTATTCAACCCCTCATGGTACACGAGCTCCCACTGCCCTGATGGTGGAGGAAGCGAATCTATTTGGACATGAAAGAGCATTATGTGTGGGAGACTATAATTTATACATGTGGTTGCTTGGATGCTTACAGAGGATGCCATAGCTCGTGCGATTGAGGTATTTTATTAAGCACATATTTTGATGAGTGTAAAGAATTAAATAAGTCACAAGGGGCTGAGGCATGGTTCGAATTTCTCGATCTAGGTATGGATGCAGACAGACACGAAGTTTTGTGTGTGGACACAAATGATAATGGAAAAATGCCGTTCACCCCGATAGCATAGTGGTAATGTTGTTCTTGCCTCGTTTCCATCGACAACATAGTGGTTATACTGTCCAATATTAAGAAGTTCTCAAAATTATTCAATTATTTTTTTCTCTTCTTCTTCTATCATCTCGGTAACAAAAAAAAAGGTTTTCTCAAACGTTTAGACGGCTACGAAAATGTTGAAATGTAAAATATTGTTGCATTGTAATCAAAAAAGAATTTGTTGAATATGCCTAACCTAAAATAAAATTCAAGAATTAATAGAGTTAAATATTTGCTACTCTGAAATGGCGACGGCTATCATAACATTATTTTCAGCAGGATAATAATGACAATATTATATATATTAAGGATTAGGCCCGAGGGATTCTTATTTACTATACTCGTTTCTAACCTGTCTACACTGGAAACCGAAAACACAAGTACGAGACACTAACTTGGGAGAGGACATG
>NW_028143838.1:0-28025 GCF_977018435.1 Lepisma saccharinum
AATGAAAGAAAGAGAACCAAAGGAAGAATGAAAGAGAAAAACAGGGAAGGTAAGAGAGAGAGAGAAGCAGAGGATATGCCATGTTATCCTTAATAATATATGGAATTATTAGAAAGAAATTACTAGATTATACGTATATAAAATAAAATTATAAATATTAATTGGTGTTGCTCCAAGTTATACACTCAGTTTAAAATCTATTAAAATTCTATTATTTTGTCTGTAAGTCGATTAAATACATCCCGTGAACCTATTAAAATTTTTAGTCGATCCACAACGCTGTTAATTAATAACAGAATTTTAAAAAATTCAAACCGTTAGAAATTTTTCGATAGAGAACGAAGTTGTCTAAAGGAGCCATGACCTCCCTTCCCCCCACGTTGATATAACCATAGAGCAACCTTGCTCTATGATATAACTGCGCGGGTTCGATACCCGGTGGAGGCACATGGCACAGTGGTTCTGGTCCCACTTTAATCTGTAGGTTAAGTCCCGATTAGCCTTCCTATGCATATAGTGGCATCATCTACCAAGTAAACGAAAATCTTTGAAAGGAGGTCTAGAAATAAATAAAACACGAGGGGTCTCGGCTACGGGCTGGAGACTTGAGCCCCTTCTGGTCCTGCCTGGGGCTGGGTGCGATTTGAAGGGAGTATGGGGAAATTTCCGTTCTGTCTTGAACTACCCCACTCTCTGGTTATGAATGACATGTGACAACCAGGGATAATAATTTCCAACCAATTGGAAATATTTTAATTATTATTAATTTATTAAATATATCACTTCTGTTCAGGGTGAGAAATCATTGAAGACTGGTGGGGAGAGAAAGTTCTTATTCTACAAATTCACCCCCCACACGATATACATAATTATAATGTTATTAAATGTAAAAAAATTAATTACTAAATAAGTAAGAATACATTATTATTAGTATTTAATACATATAAATAAATTAATTTGTTACTTTTATATGTATCAGATATTTATGAAGCAATCTAGGTAATTCCTTTACAAATGGTTAAAAATGACAATAAATTACAAATTAGTTGAAGTGGTTTTATTACGTGTAAGTTTTTATTCATTTTTTGCTGTATGTTAGCATAAATCAATTTGGTTTCACAATTATTATTGTCTTGCATTATAGTTTTACTTTAATTATGCGTATTGATGTAGATCTGTTAATGATCGATAGAGAGAGAGAGAGAGAGAGAGAGAGAGAGAGAGAGAGAGAGAGAGAGAGAGAGAGAGAGAGAGAGAGAGAGAGAGAGAAAGCATTCAACACTCGAAACCACAATACTTTGTGTATGTTTTCGATATTATCCTTAGTGTCGTGTATGTACGCAGAGGTTAAATGATTCACACGCGTAGGTACTTGATAATATAAAGATTAACACGAGGATACAAAATAACAACGATTTAATACTAAACTTACAAGAACCATTTCTAAGATGGCTGAACATACGATCCATCAATCAATAACTTTACAAACAATTGAATATAGATTCAGATATTATGCACACTTAACATTCCCCTCTCTTCCTTATTTCACTTAGTTATATTTCAGTCTATCAGGCTGTTTTCTCTGTCGAGAGGACCTCCTACACTGATGCTGCTGTTGTCGCTGATGTGGGCTGCAGGAATCATCCAAATACGATGTAGACGGTTTGTCATCTGGCGTAGAAGCTTCCGGCGCCACAGAACCACTGCCATTACTTCATCATTATTCTCCTCCTTCTTCAACTACTGCCAACATGATATCTATCTTTCTTGTCTTGTATCCACTTCAACTGGTCTTCATGCACGACCCGGTTTCTACCTTCAACATTCACCAGCCATGTAACTTTGCTTTTCCGTGCTATAATTTTTCCCTTGACATTCCTCATAGCATTCATCTTGTCCTTATATGGTAGCATAACCCATACAAAATCGCCTCTTTGGTTCACCTTTTCATCTGCTTCTGTTATATCCCTTTCGCAGTTTTGATGTATTATTTCTTCCATTTGGGCATCAAATTTATTCCTGGGAATGTAGGAAAATATCATTTACTGTGGCGTTTTGTCACCTGATGCGTCAAAATAGCGAAATGTTTAATTAGATAACGCTTTACTTCTTTAAATGAAGTAGACGAAACTCTATCACAATCTACTCATTTGCTGTAGGCATCTACTATTATAATATAAGTAATACGCTGCGACGCCAAGGGTCCCGGGTTCGAATCCCGGTCGGGCTTGGTTGTTTGTGAATGTCCATTCATCAATTTCATCATTTCATCACTCATCCCCATCTTCGCAAATTAGCCAAGAGGCACAAAACGCGAAGTAAAATAAACTAAATCAAATCAAAAAAATCAAATATAAGTAATACTTCTATACACAAAAAAATCCATATGCATCCTTTCCCACGGATGTCTGCATTCAGTCCATGCACTATAGTTCTTAGCACTTGTATTTGGCTTGACTGCCGCACAAAGTTCACATTTATTTACATACTCTTCAATACCCTTATCTATTCCTGGCCACCGATATCTCTCTCTGAGCATTACTTTCATTTTTACAATACCGCAATGATCTTCATGGGCTCTCTGAATAATGTAATTTTGCACTCCTTTGGGAACAACCAGTCTCCGACCCCAATACAGTAACTCATTCGTAATGCTTAATAATTCTGCCTGTCTTCTCTTGTACGCCAACAGTTCCTTCAATTCATCTCCTTTGAACCCTTTCACATCTTGTGGTCATCCATTCTTGCAATAAGATTTCGTTAACTTAAGAATTTCATTTCGTTTACAATAAGTCAAAATCGCCTGCTTTGCATTCGGCGTAAGCGTAACCTGGTACACAAATTCTTCTTGCCTAGGATCCTCATCATGTACGCCAGGAAGTGGGAATCTTGATAACATGTCCGCAAGTTCAACCTTTTTAGTACATATTAGTTTATATGTGAATGAAGCCAAAAATAAACACCACCTTTGAATGCGTGGCGATGCCAAAATAGGAATTGGTTTTTCCATAGCTAACAATTGAATCTGTCCATATCGTATCAATCCCTAGGATTGTATGTTTATTTTATTAAGTCTCTCTGAACGCTTCATGTTGACCAGGGCATTCACTTGTTTTTCTCAGCTGTCTCAAGCCTCTTAGGCATGTTTACAATGCATTGTGTTGTGCCATGCAAACCTCCTGAGCATTCAGGAAACAGGTAACACTTCTGGGTTTGGTGTCAGCGGTTTGCATGGTAGCAATTATAATAAACACGATTCGGCGATTCGGCATCGAGGAAGAGCTCGATGGCCAGGGAATATAGAGGTGAGACAAGCTGGGAAGTGACTGGACTTTGGGAATTGAGTTGGTAGAGAGAGGAGGTCAGCAAGACAGGAGGTCGATAGTGGAAGCACGCTTTGGTCAACAGTTAGAGAGAAGCTTACAGAGGACTTCGCTATTTTCATTCAGCTCAGAGACTTCAGTTAGACAGGTAATTATCCTACACCCAGCCATGATACAGGTTCAACGGTTCACAAAATCCAACGAGTTGCCATTGTCTTTTCAGTAGTTTAATTCCTTTGTGTAATTTGTACCTTTCGCATGCCAAGCAATAACTCGTCATGTCAATGACGAGTGGTCTCATCAAGAGGATGAATGATGAGTAGTTTACATCACCCCATCAATTAACTGGTTCAGATCCCTTCATTCTATAGAATGACACGTGGTAGAGTTGCGGGCCTTTTCATTTTTTTTTTTTCAGAAAATGAAAAGAGTTGCAGTTAAATTTTAACCAGTTTAAATTCAACCCCACCCCCAATTTTGTTACATGGTTTTAAATTCAAACCCACCCTCAAATTTTGCTTATTTGTTTAGTTTTTTGGTATAGTCTTGCCAAAATTAATTTTGAAAATACATAGGGCTTAAAGCTTTTGCATTTATGGGGGGAGAAGAATTTACTTGTGCCATGATAGATGTCGAGCTTTCACCTTGCTGATGAACTCGACGAAACTTTAGATCAATTATTAGATATAGCACGAGGGACTACAAGTTTTAATTTAGATGTCAGCGGTCCAGCTGCAAGTTCCACCCCCCAGTTTAAACGTAGCCCAATCTTAACTAGACGCCTTCAGCGAGAATTATTGGAAAAACAGAAATGTGAACCACAATTAGAGCAACAAGATCAGGATATTAGAGATTTAGACCAAACACAATTCGCAACAATGGCTCAGTCGCAGTTTGTTCCCCCAACTATTTTAGAGGGTATCCCATTTCAGGGGATAGCCGGGGAGGACGTTTCAAAATTTTTAGATAAAGTGGATAGCCTTGCCATATTAAATGGATGGAATAATGCCCGTAAGCAGGAATTATTTCCAGCCCTTCTGGCCGGGCCAGCGTTACGATGGTACCAGACCTGGAAAGATGGTACAGAAAATCAGGAAGTTACTTACGAGGAGATACAGAAAAAATTTAAAGACGAATTTACAGGGTCCTTGGATCAACTCCAGATCGAGGAGCAAATTCGATATAGATTACACAAAGAAACTGAGCCAGTTACGAATTATGTTCGGGACAAACAATTACTTCTACTCAAGGCAGACCCCAAAATGAGTATTCAACAACAGATCAAACAGATCATTTTAGGTTTACAGGTGGATTACATGAAAGATATCCACCATAAAGAGTATGAGTCCGTGCATGGGTTGCTTAAAGATTTAAAATCCTTTGAGAAACTCCAATTTTTGATGAGACAGCGCAAGCTGAAGGAATTGAGGTACGAAGATCAAAGAGAGAGTTTATTCTCTCCTTTGCATAATACACCAGCACTTTCGCAACAGCAGCAGATTTTACTGCAGAGTAACAATCTGGCTACTGCTGAGTCAGCGCAAGCGCGACCCACTTCAGACATTGAGGCAAAATTCAAAGCATTGCAAAAGGAGGTTGAGCAACTAAGATTATTTAACAATCCTCACAATACCAAAGCTCAAGTCCTGGCTCAGGAAACTGGTCTGGAAGCGAGATTAGCCAGTCTCACTTTGAGATTGGATAGCATGGAGGATCAAAAACAGAACCCTGGCACCGACTCATCTACTCCAAAACAATTTAGAGAACCTTATAATAAGGATAATTATCAGTCAAGTAATAATTATAGAGGCTCCTATCGGGGTAATAATAATAGACGACAATACAATAGGGGATACAGGAATGGACGTAATAATAATGGTAACAACACAGATCGCAATAGGCGATATGGTAATACCCAACAATGGCGAGGACGTGGAAACTTCCGCGGACAGAACTCGCGGGGTTCCTCGTCTTCAGCAGGGCGAGACCAGGAAAACAGGGAAGAGCAACGGGGGAGACCACGCTGCTCAATTTGTAATTACCCTAATCACACAGCTGCCACTTGTTTTCAGAACACGGAGGCTTTAAACGAACAATGACTGCCCATAGAAGAGACGTATGCGCAGATTTCGTTGGCGTTTCAGTCTCTACTTTCCCCTATGAGGAATTAATTTATATTAATGCAGTATTAGGGGGACAACGTCAGAGGTTTCTCGTGGATTCCGGAAGCCAAGTATCCGTCACCAGTGATCGAGGCATTCCTTCAACCGCCAAACGTTTTAAAATCCATACGGCCATAAGGGGAGTAGCAAAAGAACAAATTGAAATTAAAGAGATTGTCCTATTAACTTTTGCAATAAACGGCCGCAATTTTACCCATCCTTTTCGAATGATTCCAAATTTTGAACATGGGACAATCCTGGGAAACGATTTCTTAAGAGCTCATAAGGCAAATTTGGATTTTGATCAAAATCGACTCACATTGAGGAGATTTGGTACTCCTCCGCGAAACCAGTTAAGGACGGAACACAGAAAAACCTTTGACGTTTCCATAAAAGTTGCTAGTCTGATCAGGGATTTGTATGTGCCGGAATTTGTAACTTCCAGACAAATTAGAATCAAACCTAGATCTCATTTGTGTATTCCTGTCAAATTGACAAATTCTAGTAATCAAAACTTAACTTATTTAGAACCAGATTTACAGTTTCAAATGGACACAGGCTTAATGGTGCCTCGAGCCATTGTAAATCCGGAGTCATTTTTAATTTGGATTACTAATCCAAATTCATACAAAATTAAAATTAGGAAAGGGGCACGCGTAGGTACCGCAGAGGCATGGCAAAATCCAGTACCAGCTTCACGTCATATTGCAGACGACGAAGGACCTAACGTTATGGTGACCAAGGAGACTGGCACCGTGACAAAACCAGTGCACGACATTACTAAATTTGACATAAATCCAGCATTGGAACCCGATCAGAAATTGCAACTTAGACAATTATTAGAGAAGTATGTAGATGTATTTTCTTGGTCTGAGCAAGACATTGGTTGTGCCACTAATTATACGCATCGTATAAAGTTAAAGGACGATTCGGAATTTCACGTCCCAGCCTACCCTATACCAGTTCACCTGCGTAAGGAAATTAACCAGCAAATTGACAACTTGCTAGAAGCAGGGGTCATCAGTCCTACGACATCACCGTACAATTCACCAGTTTTTCTTGTCAAGAAGAAATCAGGAGCTTATCGCATGGTGCAGGATTTCCGATTACTTAATGCTAGGTCTGTTTTCGATGCAGTTTCTATAGGAAACATCTCAGAGATATTGCACAATATGGCTGGTAAGAGCTACTACTGTAGTGCTGACTTGAAACAAGGATTTTTTCAAATACCATTAGAAGAACAATCGAAAAAGTACACTGCCTTTACTATACCAGCCAGGGGACAATTTGCGATGAATTTTACACCTACGGGACATGTGACTTCTCCTGCGGCAATGACCCGATGTGTTCAGCTCGCTACAGCGGGGATGAACGACAATAATTTCGCCTTTTATATCGATGACATGTTTGTTTTTGCCAATACATTTAAGGATATGTTGGTCAATTTAGAGAAAATGTTTCAATGTTTACGATCTGCCGGATTGAAATTGGCTGTACCTAAATGTTCATTTGGATATTATGAGACAATTGCCTTGGGCCACAATGTGGGCAAATATGGCTATCGTATAAGTGATAGAATACTGTCATCCATTAAGAATTATAAGGTTCCCACCACAACGAAGAAGGTTAAAATGTTTTTAGGTCTGTGCAGCTACGTGAGGAAATATGTCAAGAATTTTTCTGATATTGCATCACCATTACAGGGTTTAATTCGAAAGGGCAAGAAATTTACATGGGGTCCTGAACAACAATCGGCATTTGAGAAATTAAAGGAAGCTTTAATTACTGCACCTGTTTTGTTACCGTACGATCCAGCGAAGAACACCAAAGTTTTCACCGATGCTTCATCTCATGCGGTCAGTGGCGTATTAATGCAGCCCAATGCATAAGGAGAGTACTTGCCATGTGCGTACTGCAGTAGAACGTTGACCGACACTGAAAAAAGATTGAGTGTTATTGAGCAAGAATTAACAGCAATTTTATATGCTTTTAAATCATTTAGATTTTATCTTGTTGGGCGCCATTTTGATTTATATACGGACAACAAAGCAATTACGTACATTAGGACATCCCGTAATTTGAGCTCAAAGCTTCTTCGATGGAGCAACCTTTTGGAGGATTTTTCATTTACACCGATCCATGTTAAAACTACGGAGAATATCGCCGATCCCCTCAGCAGAGAATGTGGAGAAAACGTAGAGGATGGCAACACTGAAGAGGACATTCCCGAACCCAGGACACTTACTTTATTTGATGCAAGCACAGATGTCGCGGAACATCAGAGACAGGATTCATTTTTTGGCCCAATTATTAAAGTTTTGGAGGACCCAGACAGGGACGATGGAACATTACCTCTATACATCCAGAGGCAGGTCTATCATCATGTGTTGGAAGATGGATTATTATATAGACAGCAGAAATTAGGAGCTACTACCAAGAAATTATTATGCATTCCCATGACGTTACGTGATTCTGTCATTGAGACACTCCATGCTTCACCCATAGGAGGTTCTCATCTTGGGTTTACCAAGTGTTACAATGTGGCCTTACCAAGAATTTATTTTCCAAATATGAAGTTGTTTATACAGAGGAAAATTAGGGAATGTATAACATGCCAGCAGAATAAACGCCGTCCAGGTCTACCAGCAGGAGAATTGTGCACTTTTCCCGCACAGAAGCCATTTCAGCGGATTTGCCTGGACTTTTCAGGTCCATATCCTCCTTCATCCAATCTTCGTCATCGATACATAATCACTGCAACAGATTTTGGGACGCGCTATCTAATAGCCAAACCAGTTGCGGATTGCACGGCCAGTACAGCAGCAGAATTTGTGTATGAAGAGATTGTGTTACGCTACGGAGCCCCACAGGATATTTACACGGATCGCGGATCTGCATTTAAATCTAAGCTTTTCCAGGAACTTGGCACTAAATTGGGAATCACCATCAAGTTTTCACCAGTCGGTCTTCATAACTCTATAGGTCTTTCGGAACGTAACCACGGGGTCTTACAGAGTATAATGAAGTGTTATGTCAACTCAAAACACACTGATTGGGTCCAATATTTACAGCCAAGTGTATTTAGTTATAATACTACGAGGAATCAGAATCTGCGGTATAGCCCATTCTTTTTAGTACATGGATTCCAACCCACTTTGCCCTGGGAGCTTGCATTACACACACCAAGCTGTGAAAATGTGGAGAATGATGTACGGTTCCGAGTATTGGAGAAAGCAAGAACCAATGCTACGGATAACTTAGCAAAACGACATGTTGAAGTGAAGAAATATTATGATCAGAAGAGGAAACAGATCAAGTTTCAACCAGGCGATCAAGTATTAATTTTTGACAGCACCCAGAAAATTGGAACCGCACGGTGCTTTTCAGGTATTTATAAAGGCCCAGCCACAGTTATTCGAGAAGAGAATCCGAATACATACCTGGTGGAATTCCAAAACAAGCGCGGAAAGACATTAGTGGACTCTATTGCCGTCCAGAGACTCAAAAAATATTATGCGCCTGATGACGGTGAAGGCGAAGAGAATTTGGCAGGTGAAGATGAAGATCATCAAGAGGACAACGCGGACTCACGCACGGATAATGGTCACTAAAATTGAAAATTCATATAAGTAACAGGTTTAATATTTTAATTTCACTTGCATGACATAATAATAATAATAATTTATCATAAAATAGCACTAATAATATTAACAATTAAAAGCAGACTTATTATTTAATAATGTGCTTTAGGCACATTTTTTTTTCAGTATGAAACAATACTAGCTCAGCGGATATATCACTAGAATTTTATAGTTACTCTTCAGAAGAAGGTATATGATTATATTAGCAAAGTTTATTTTTAAGCGCCAGTTATGAGAATATTTATACTATATGAATATGTAGACGTCGACGTCAAGATTTTTTGCGCTCGTATTACAAGTATTTTCCTTCGGATATTGGGTCATGACCAAAATCCTGGAAATCCATTCTGCCATCGCAGAATGATTATGATTAAACCACAACGGTTTTAGTTTCTAACTTTGCCACAATAATATGCTAAGCATATTTTAGAATGAGTAGAGAGAATTAAAGATTCTTCAAGTTTTAGTGATGTTAGTATTTTAATGCATTTAAAGATCGCATAAATAATAATAATTATTTTATTTCAGGTAGTCAGGAGAAAATCAGACTCAATTTTTCCTTTACCTTGTACCTTAGTACGGTTCGATTGATTTTAAGTATTTAAACATAACACCTGAAATTAAAATAAGATAAGTTTGCAGTAAAATTTAAAATAAGATAAGTTAACCAGTGCTAATAAATTTAGAGAATAAATAAATTATATTAAATAAATAAATCACGCAGATAATTTGAGCCTAGAGTCAGAAAATAATTAAGTTGAGTTAAAATATTTACTAATTAAACTAGGCAGGCTTAAAGTACGTATTAGCTTTGAAGAACTGTTTGTTTTGATTGCCTAAGGAACATGAAAATCATTGCGATTTTAGTTATTTTAAACGGATTTCTTCCATACGTAAAAGCTTCTAATTTTATTTATCTGTTGAACAAGTCCTTTGACTATCCTTATAATATAATTACAATTTTATTATTAACAACATTTATTATTAGTATTTTTATAATTTTCATAATCTGTTATTTTCAATGTCACCGCAAGAAATCTATTACTTATGACCATGAGTGTACCCACGAGTTACAGTTAAGCAAACTTAATAATGATTCACCGCCCAGTGACCAGATTTACGACGATGTTGCACCGATTGTTGAAGTGGTACCATTAAAAACGAGTCACCCGCCAATTCCCCCTCCACTCCCTCAGTCCATTATTATTCAACCTAGGGTACAAGAAGAAGTTCAGGATGCATCCAGAAATAGTTTAGTCATTAAATACGACAATATAGATTTGCCAAAGAATATTTTATCCGTTAAAGATAGAGTTCAGAAATTTGCCGTAAGCAAGGATCCTAATTTTGTTCAAAACAGTTGCAAAATGGAAAGTGAATTGCCTATTTCACCCTGTGTTCAGCCAGCTGTAAAAGTTAAAGAGTCATTTGCGAATCAGTCACCAGTAAAAGTCGAGAAAGTTTCAAGTGTTACTTTAAAAGCAGAAAGTAAGCCAAATTTTCAGGTTCCCGAACCTGTTGTATCGTTTACAGACCATATTTTCTACGACCTCATGTTCGCCTAGAATTTTATATTAATTACGATTCAAATTTTAAGTATCATTCATTTTTTACGTTTAATTGTACCTTATGCAGGGTTTTTAGTCATTTAGTTTGCTAGCAGCTTCCCAACTGTTGTTATTTTACCAGCACGGAAGTGTTCCAGTAACACGCTGTCGTAAGCGCAACGAAGTTTTTTTTCCTTTCCATCCAATTTATTACGTCATTTCACACGTCCTTGACTTTATTTCGAACTCCCGCAGCGCTTACTAGACTTTGTTCGTAGTAAGTTAAAGTTTTGTAAACAGTTACGCGTCATTCAATGTATCAGCGAACCATCGCCTTGCATTTTCTTTCTCCGTTCCTATGCCCGCTGCCCGGAGCAGCGAATTTTCCCATCCACCTCCCGAACGGAACCCGAACTTCCCCGAAGTCGCCGATCACGCCTGTCGCTGTAGAGAAATCAGTTCAGTCCTTCAAAGCGACTACGAAGAATGCAATGATAAGCAGAAATACATTGCAGCTGAATTTGCAAATTCCTTTTCTGCACTCAAGCTCTCTTCCGAGTACTTTGAACACGCTGGAAGTCAGAAAACACTTACCATAGGCTTTGCATATTTTTTTGCATTAGTGGCGGTCGTCCATTAAAATTTTAAGGGATCAGTTTAGTTACGCATATAGCCATCAGAATTTGATTTTTACGATAGAAGTTCATGTAACCAATGTTAGGGATATTTTGTTCTATATAGATAAAAATTTTCCGTAAAACGTCGCATTTATGCACTTCAGATTAATCACGACCAATAATTTTCAAAGGAACAACAAGACGAATTTTTTTTGCGTTTTTCTCGCAAAATTTTCCCGTTTTTCATAGAGATATTTATAGTAAGTAAATTTTTAGGGAAATCGACGTACATTTGGTTTAAATTAGGATAAAGATAAACGAAATTTTGATGAAATCAGGGAAATTTCTACAAAAGGGCAATTTTAGCACTTTATGTACTTAGAGTAATCAAGATTATTAGCAACATGCCAGGCTCAGCCTCGGTGATTGGCACAGGCATGTGCAGCAAAAGTCGCCACGGCATCGTTAGCCTTTCCAAATTTAAACAGTGTGATTTTCCACAAATGTTGAATTTGAGAAATTATTATTATTATTATTAATATTTATTATTAGGAAATTTAGCTCATTTACCCAATTTGCATTTTATTTGACAATGCAGCAACGAAATTCATTACTTCTTACTGATTAACTTAGTGTTAATTTTAGTACAGTAGGTAATATTAGTAATTTGTATTTATATTGTAATATATTGCACAACTATTCTCTATCTATTTTGTTTAAACATACCTAAGGGATTGACACACCATTCTTATATGGGTCAAGTATACGTTTCCGCGGCGGGTCTGTTTACACGACCAAGTGATTTGAGGTATACGGCGGACTCAAGAAGTCTTGAGTGGTTAAATTTCTTTTGTTTAAAGAAAATTTGAAATAGAGAAAGTTTTATTATTTTTATTGTGTTTCAAATTTGAATATCACCTTTTTTAATTCCCTAATGCCATATTTTGTGACCACCTGGAGTTTCAACGAAACTCAGAAGTAGCATTTACTGAAATTTTTGTCTTACATTGCATATTAATGAACCACGGCAATTGCACCGGCCTATCATTTATTAGGAGGCCATTAGAGGCTTGTCAAAGCAACCTTTTAGATACTAACAGCTTGCTTTGCGCAACACAAATTTTATATATTTATTTTAAGGGTTCACAACATAATAAATTTTTTATAATTTCAACAGAATTTAGAACATGCTTGCAACACTTACTTTTGTTTATTAATTCTACATTTTGTAATTTTGAAGTGAAGTCTATTACTGACAATAAATTATTCCAGTTTATTAGGACACGTAATGGTATTTTAATATCAGGTTCAGGTCAATTTATTGTTATTCAGAATTTGAATAATAATTTGAACACGCACAGATCAATTCAGCTTAACGAAGGGGAATCTCTATTTTTTAATTATCAGGATTTTTCGCAAATTGCGAAACAGATTAATTTAGAGCAGCGCAGTAATAATTAATAGGTTAAGGCAACACATTAATCATGGACATTAATATTTTAATTACGGTTGGATATTTTATTTAAATTTTCCTTATTTATTTTCAAAGAGTTATGGCAATTATTTTATCAATTTATTTTAATCATATTTTATTTTTGATGAGACAATTTAATTTAATTTTAAAGAAAAGGCAGTGGAAATTAGTTGGTTTTGTGTACATGCATACTTGAATTATATATACCCATCCTATTGCAATTTCCTTTCTTTGTCATAATTTTTCCTTTTAACCTAACCTGTCTATACGGAGCACCATGGACAAGCAATGCCTACACCATCCATGGGCATTTTTCGTGACGGACATCCGCAGGCAGTCTATTACCAGGCAGAAAGACTGATTACCATTCTACGAGGGAGACATGCAGACATTTTAAGTACTATTTCAAGAAGAGACTCATCACCACCAATTTGAGGGAGACATGCAGACATTTCTACTTATTACTGCACGGAGACTACCTTTTACAGGAAGGATGTAATCCACCATACATTTCCCAGTATAGCGGACTATACATTATCAACAACTTTTCCCCATCTCCCAAGTTCTACGGGTAATTTACTACATTTTTACATTGCCCCCATGCAGTCAAGACGACAAGCAATCCAGAGAGAAGAAGCAGCATAGCAAACGTACTTTCTACAAACAGCAGTTCTGGTCACAAACAATAATTACAGAATTGTGCTACAGTGTTTCTACACATACACATGCAAGCTCCTATCATGTGTATCTATTTGGTCATTTACCATGCATTGTGGGAAACAGTATTTTTCCATAGTCCTTATATACATTTTCAGTTTTGTGTCATGCATAAGAACTAGTTTTATATGCATGCAAGTTTACATCATACTACAAGGAAGCGACAAGCACCAGTGGTGTCAATTGACCAATGCAATTAGTGCATAATTTTTTTAAGATGAAAATGTGCCTTTTGGATAAACAAACAGACATGCAAGCAATAAATAACATAATTACAGCACTTTCGAACATTTTAGAAAGCATGCTTTAGTGCCAATATTTTATGCATATGTTTATTGCATGCAGTTATTAGTGTGATATATTTTTTTTTCTTTTTTCTTCTCACCTACATGGAATATTGAAAGCGACACATTTGTTCGCGGAACATTTTTGATATTTATAACTCGAGCACATAGTTTTGACACTCGCAAGATTATTAATTTTTGTGTGCAGTCATACAAAGGTATTCACCAAGCCATATATATGTATACAGTGTACAGTTTAACGTAGAAAAGAAAAATTGAACGCTATAATTAAGTTTTTACCAGCGACAGTTTTCAGTGTAACCCACTATATGCATTGAATATTGTATAATAACACATTGGAATGTGCAACACAGCCATGCAAGTTTATATATTTGGCGATGTTAGGAGTGCAGTGCTACGTAGTTCGTAAAACATACGCACTTTGATATGATCAGGTTTTCACACGGACAAAACAGTGAGAAGTGACAATGTTTTACATGCTTACTTACGTGTACTTACTTGTGCACCTTTTTAAGGTTTTTCTATTTATTTGAAGAGTCTATATCGAGGGGCAATATAAACAAACATTGTGAATTTCGTTCCATCTTGCAAGACGCTCCAGCCGTTAGCCTCGCGGAACACACAGAGTCGTTACCGCGTGGCGAGGCATCACAGACTCTTGACTAGGAGCAAGTGGATGAGCAATTATACATAATACACATTACGTACGCACAAAATGTGATACATTAAGAGTTTTATCGTTTAACGACACGAACTTTTGTGATTTCTAGTCTTATAATAGTATATATTACTGATTTTTACATCGTATAAACATACGAATTTGTTAGTATTAAGGGTATTATTCATTATAAAGTTTAGGGAATGAAAATTTTCATTCCTTCAGGATGCAGTAAACAAGAGTTCTGTTATGGTGGATTTCGTTTGTATATTTGGGTTTTTTAAGAAAATATATGGAATTGGCGAACCTGAGTCATGTCAAGCTTTGCGATTTGACTTTTAAATTTTCAAAGGGAAAATTTTCCTAGGAGGCGCGAACGTATCAATCCCTAGGATTGTATGTTTATTTTATTAAGTCTCTCTGAACGCTTCATGTTGACCAGGGCATTCACTTGTTTTTCTCAGCTGTCTCAAGCCTCTTAGGCATGTTTACAATGCATTGTGTTGTGCCATGCAAACCTCCTGAGCATTCAGGAAACAGGTAACACTTCTGGGTTTGGTGTCAGCGGTTTGCATGGTAGCAATTATAATAAACACGATTCGGCGATTCGGCATCGAGGAAGAGCTCGATGGCCAGGGAATATAGAGGTGAGACAAGCTGGGAAGTGACTGGACTTTGGGAATTGAGTTGGTAGAGAGAGGAGGTCAGCAAGACAGGAGGTCGATAGTGGAAGCACGCTTTGGTCAACAGTTAGAGAGAAGCTTACAGAGGACTTCGCTATTTTCATTCAGCTCAGAGACTTCAGTTAGACAGGTAATTATCCTACACCCAGCCATGATACAGGTTCAACGGTTCACAAAATCCAACGAGTTGCCATTGTCTTTTCAGTAGTTTAATTCCTTTGTGTAATTTGTACCTTTCGCATGCCAAGCAATAACTCGTCATGTCAATGACGAGTGGTCTCATCAAGAGGATGAATGATGAGTAGTTTACATCACCCCATCAATTAACTGGTTCAGATCCCTTCATTCTATAGAATGACACGATATTTCAAACGATCTACCTTGTACGTATTTTTGGAATTTCCTCACTGCATATATGATACATAAAGCTTCTTTTTCATGCATAGGATATTTAACCTCATGCTTATTTAATGTACATGAAATACATTCAATCGTACGCAATTCCCCTTGTACTTTATGGCATAATTGCGAACCTAATCCATTTTGAGATGCATCACACTGTATAATAACTTCTTTATTCTGGTCGTATGGAACAAGGACCTTGGTATTTTGCAAAGCCAGTTTAGCTGCTTCGAATTGCTCCTGACAGTCATTTGTTCATTGCCATCGCACATTTTTCTTCAATAAATTGTAAAGATCTGACAAGATAATTGACAGATTAGGCACACATCTTCTGTAAAAAATAATACCTCCAAGGAATGCGTTTAATTATTTGGTGTTGCAAGGCTTTGGACATTATATCAATGTCATTGTATGAATACATCCTTCTTTTCAGAAGGATATATTCCTTCTTTACTAATATATATCCTAAATAATCAAATTTGTTTTTGAAGAATGAACACTTGCTCCAATTAACCTTAACATTGTACTCATTCAAACGGTTTAAAACTTCAAGTGTTTTCGTAACTGCTTGTTCTAAACCCTTGCTAACAATAAGTAAGTTATCTTGGTATGGAAGGACAAAATCTAATCCCTGAAGTATGCCTTCAATCGTTGTTTGAAAGATTTGTGATGCGATCCGTACACCAAATGGCAATCTAGTATGTTAACCCCATGGGGTATTCATTACGAGTAACTGTTTAGCTTGATCATCAAGTTTTATTTTAAGGTAAGCACTTCTGAGATCCAAGGTAACAAATACCTAACATTCATTAACTTTTGGAAACACTTCGTCTATCCTGGGCAATGGATAAGTTACGTCAACGTATTTATTCACTGTCTTCTTGAAATCGCAGCAAAACCTCAAATTACCATCATTCTTACATACAACGACCATAGGACTCGCCCAATAACTTGATTCAATCTTTTCTAGAATGTATTGCTCAATCAATTTGTCTAATTCAGACTTAACTTTGTCACGTAAACCATACGGAACATTATAAAATTTCTTAAAAATTGGTGTAATGCCTTGTTTCATTGGAATTGTGGCCGTAAAATGATTAATTGGCTGCGACAAAACGTTATCGAATAACTCTTTATATTCGTGCCTAATAAATTTTATTAATCCTTGCACATCACAAGATGCAATCAGATTTTCACACTTAACCATCTGTGATTTAATCAAGGTTGCCCATGCACAATTTTCAACTTGTCAGCTGTTAACACAGACGAAGCATTAGTCGTATCCTTCGACTTAACCAAAGTTTGTCCTTGAACAAATTTCAACTTGTCTGATGTTAACGTAGACGAAATACGAGTCGTGTCTTGATACACTTCCAAAGATGCCCTAAGTTGAGATAGATTAATGTAACAATCAGCCAATAAATGCTTAATCCATTGTCTTCCCATGAGTGGATATTTTAAATCACATGCGACTACATATAAGTCTAGTATTTTATCTACATGTTCATAACGAATTCTTACAGCAACCTTTCCTACTAACGGCAAAGTCATACTGCTAGCATATCGTAAAATACAGTCAGCTTCCAGATATTGCAAACCATGCAGTTGACTGTCACAAAATGTTTTACTTGCAATCGAAACTTGTGAACCTGTATCTATTTCAAAGTTCAACATAGAATCATTAATATTGAGAGCAATTACATATTCGGACGAAGAAACAACTTACTATAGCTCTTTTCAGTTCTTACGTCGTGCGCTCTAGAAGCTGGCAGGGGAAGTGGGGAGCTGAGAACATGCCGCTGACCAACCAGAGAACAGACTACCTAGCGGTGGAGCCGAGAGTTACGCAGTCGCGGGAGGAAGCTGCAGCGCTAACTTCGATCTGCACGTTGCTGTGTTGCCAATTCACCGCGTTGCTGATGGTGTTTTGCCCCAGTGTTGATTCCTGTTTGTTATGAGCGGAATGTAGGAATAACATACGTGGGAGTAATTGTTGTCGCGTCGTGTATTGCCTAACTGCATTGTTTCTTCGATAAACGTGTATGTGGCATGTGATGTGACGTTTATTTGTAGTCTCGTTGTTCCATAGGGAGCTTTGTGCTTATTAACGTAGTAAGTATCGTACGATGGCGAACAGGAAAGAGGTAGTTTGTAGCCAAGGCAGGCAAATAATTAGTAGGGTTCTTGGATATTTTCAAAAGGAAGCAGAAAACAGTGGTCCCTTAGTAAGTGTGCACAAAGTGCAACAGAGAGTGTTGGAAACTTGTGGAGTGAGTACGCGAACTGTGCAGCGTATTGTTAGGGAAGGTAAAGACAGTCGTGAGGCGTCGGGTTCCACGTGATTTGAATCACCGCGCAAACGAATCAAAAGGAACAGTATCACAAAGGAAGTCGACGGTTGCGATAAAGATATAATAAGAAGAATTATCCTCGGGTATTATGTAAAGGGTGAATATCCAACACTGAACAAGTTACGCGTTGATTTGCAGACACAAATAAGCTTTCAGTGGGGAGTTTCGTCGTTGTGGAGGATACTGAAGTATATGGGGTTCAAGTACAAAAAGAGCAAAGACGGTAGGCGATTTCTGATGGAGAGAGCCGATATAGTTATAGCCAGAGTAACGTTTTTGCGAAAAATGCATCTTTTAAAAAATCAGGAACCTTTGCCCTATATAGGTATTTCATTTAGATGAAACGTACATACATCAGAATTACGCTCCAACGAAAATCTGGCAAAATAAAGAGGGTACAGGGGGTTTAAAAGTGCCCGTGGGTAAAGGTGGGCGCATTATGTTTTTCACGTAGGTTCCAGTCACACTGGTTTTCTACAGGAATGTAAATTAGTTTTCATTAGTTTTGCAGTTTTTAGATACGCTTGACGAAAGGAACATCAAACATCAGTGATTGTAATGGACAATGCTAGCTACCATTCGGTACAGTTCGAAAGAATTCCTACAACGTATACACTTGATATCATACACTTATCGGTATTCTACTGACCACAAGATGGGGATAATATGCATTCTCAGGCCATACGCGAACAATGGGACGTCTGTATTTCATGGTTCTTTCGATTTCAACTCCTCTTTCCCGCTACTCTGGCAACGCTGCAGTCTCTCTCTCTAACCGGCCTGTCTCGTTGCGCTGGATAGGTCGTTTCCCCGCTCTCCACTTCCCCTGCCAGCTTCTAGAGCGCACGCCGTAACAACTGAAAAGAGCTATAGTAGCTTTATCACAATGAGCTATTTTCATAGGCAATGAAGAATGCTCAGATTTAAGATATGGTTGCGACGAAACTGAACATTCATTACAGTGAGACAATGTATATGATTGAATAATCGATCCTTCTTGCATAAATTTACTTTCTCCATTTACTTCCATAGAAATAATTCCAATCCTTAATTAATTTACAACTAACACCTCACTGTCCATATCATCCGAAGAAACAGGTTCAACAGCCTGCACAGCGTTAGCCTTGTACTTGCTATAAGGTTTAGTACGATTAGTTTCTTTATTGCGCTGTAACTTAAAACACTGGGAAACATCGTAACCGAACTTTTACAGTATCTGCACTGCTTGAAATATTGTTTCTTTCTTTCCCGTTCATATTTACTTCCCTCATTATCCGATTGATTTTGTTTAAACCTAAGATTGGATCCACTTGACACAGTATTTTGGAATTTCCAGCTATCCTGTTTTGGATTAGAGTTGGCACCGGAGTTCAAACGCGTATCGCCCTTGTACTTATTTACCTTTGCGCGGTTAGTGTTCACAAAATTTACATTGGACTGGACGTAATACTCCTTCATATCTGCTTCTAATTTTTCAATCTGCTTAGCTACCTCAAAAGCTTTGTGAAATTCCATTACATTGTCAACAATGAGTTTCTTACGAATAGTGTTAGATCTGATTCCGCTAATTAGTGAATCACATAAAGCAATGGAAAGAAACTCATCATAACCCCACACTGCTCTCCGATCTTTCTTAATCTCCTTACAAAATCTTCTATTTGTTCGTCTTCTTCTTGTACACATTTTCTAAGCTTTAACCTTTGCACAATATAGTTACACAGATTAATAGTTACTTGATGGACTATAATAAGATTTTAATCTTTGTGCAATATTCTGATAGGATTTATCATGAGGCAATGTAGGTGCAAATAATTCACGCAGAACTTCGTATGGCTTGTTTCCAATGACAGATATTAATCTAGGAACTTTCTTGTCCTCTGGAATAGCTTGTGTTTGACAATAATTATCAAAGTGCTTTAAATACGCTACTATCGATCCATCTTGGGGATCATATTTATCAAAACCAGCTACTAAAGCCATTATACATTTACACTATAACACGAAGCTTAGAAGTGAAACATACTTATCCTCGATTTCTAACTAAATTCTCCGCACCATGTATAAATCTCTGTCGTGTAGGCACGCAGAGGTTAAATGATTCACACGCGTAGGTACTTGATAATATAAAGATTAACACGAGGATACAAAATAACAAAGATTTAATAATAAACTTACAAGAACCATTTCCAGTTGCCCAGGAACGGGAGTTACGGGGGTACATTGTACCCCCACAATTTTTGAAGAGGAGAACTGACACCCCCTAAATCGAAGATTCTAGTTGTACCCCTTGTACCCCCCTCAGATAATTTGACAGACGCAAGATGCTACTGTTAAAAGAACCTAGTATATTCTAATCGCTCAATACAAAAAGTGTAAGTGATTTATAAGCACTATTTTCCTTATAACAGGAATTCAAACAATTGTAAACTTATTCTACAAGAATGTGCTTGCTACTAGTTAGTTCATGTTCCTGTCTCTTTGGAAATCTTTTATGAAAATTGTTTAAAATGTGTGTGGAACGATGGAATGAGCTAAAGTTTACTTTCAGAAAATCAAGCTGCAGACGAATGCCCCTTCGTGTAACGGGGGTACATGTTTTGTAAACAAGTGATAGCGTCGATTGGAAGAGAATATGCACCAGAAGAGTATATGACTGACCTTCTTTCATTTTGAATTTTTCAAATGGAATTTTCTGGATTGAAATAGTTCCACAATTCCCGCCTCGTCTTGTTTTCGGGACGCTACACGACAGACCAATTTGGGGGTACAATGTACTACTGAACCTCACCAATTATTTTCATTACTTTGTCAGAGGGAGTTCGGAAAACTGTACTTAAGCCTATATATTAAGAGATTTTTTTGAAAATGGAGATGGTACTGAGACAAGAAAAGTCTCAAATTTGGAAACGAGTCAGAAAAAAATCTCTGCAAAATCAAAATGAGACGATACTTGATGTCTGAGACGATCTCGTTTGGAAACTTTGGTATCACATTTGAAGAATTTACTTAAAATAAATTTAAATTACTGCGTCTTATTCAGACATGCCAAGCGTATATCTAGTTCATATTTCAAACATGTCGTATATTTTGTTTATTGTAATTGCAGAGTTAATCCATTAGTGACAATTGCGAACCTGTGCTGCGCTGTGGTTGTGCTACGTTGTGAAAGTTTGAGTGGTGACACATTTGTCTCATCTCGATAACATTGCTAGTTGAAATGGATCAGCGATATCTCCTAGCCATTAAAACAGGGTGCGATTTGTGATTTTATTAGAACGGGGAGGATTTACCTATGAATTACGTATGATTAGAATTTGACATAAATTGCTTAAAATCTAATTTGATATCGAATGCAACACAAACACAACACCGTTTTAATTTAAATTCTAAAGTCAAACTGTAAGAAAATCACATTAGTCAGCTGAACGCACGAAATAAATGAGACTCACTGCAGGTTCGATGATTTGCCAATTGGCTTGTCAAGGACACTGTAATGCTTATGACTGCATCCATTTTGTTGCAAATTTTTCTGCACTAAGACAATTCATTGGGGGTCTATTGAAAGTAAAAGCAGGTTTAAAACTTATAAATGATTTATCTAATCACTTAAGGTAAAGTTCATGGCACTGAACCCGCTTTCACATTCAACTGTAGATATTGGTACTATTTGCAAAGGATTCACAAGGTCTTTGAGTGAGGTTGGAGGGAATGTGTATTGACTTTTCTTTATAGATGCGAAAATCTTCGACTGGTGACGCGTACATGCTTTCTCTTACATTGAAGTTCACCTTTCTATATAAACGAGAAATTAACATGTCACCATAAAACACACGTATGTATCTGCATTTAATACGACTACATCCGGAAAGAAACCTAACTCTTCAAACCGGCTCTTCATATTGTCCACCAACGATTGAAAAAATCCTTTCGAGTGCATGGTTTTCCTCTAAATTTGCCTGCTCTGAGATCTGAAGGATTTCGGTTTTGCATGTGCAATCATGGGCGTCCGGAAGGGGGGAGCAAGGGGGGGCCGTGCCCCCCTCTGGAAAATGAAAGTGAACCAAAAATTATATATTTCACACATATAATTTAATTTCAGCCACAATAATATGTGTTAATTATTGCATGAATATGATAAATTCAAATTCAAGCAAATATTTTTTGGGGAAACAACACTATTATTGGTGAAAATGTGCCTTGTTTGCCCCCCCTGGAAAAAATACCTTCCTTGCCCCTCCCTGGAAAAAATCCTGCGGACGTCCATGTGTGCAATGATAGGCTTTCAGTGTTCGAAGAGCATCATCACGTACAGCTAATTACATTACAAATAATTACTATGTCAAATGTTTTACAAATACTTCAAAGTTAGATCTCTTGCGAGTTAATCGGGAATCATCTCGATTCAGTTTTTTATTTTTAAAAAGGCAACACAACGCTATAGCTGTCAACAAGCGTTCGAACAGTGCTGTTAACATACGTCAAAGACAGGGCACAGTTTTTGTATTTGCTAGAAAATAACTTGTAAAACACCTTCGATAAGTCTGAGAAAATACCGAATACATGGCTTCTAAAAGGCACTGTATACGGTACATGTCTCCCATAAATTAGTTTCATGATATTTTATATATAGCTATGGGGCTCTAAAATGAACTGAACTGAAGTTGAATTCTGTAAGTACGATATATTTAGAAATATGATTTTCATATTTGATTTGGAATGAATCAAGTTAGAGGAGGGGGAATCCTCCTCACCCCCTTTAAATCGCAACCTGCATTAAAATGAATAGATGTAGCTTTGCTCGCAATTTTCATATTACGAACTCCTGATTTTCCATCTAATTAAATTCAAGAGAGCTCAGAACAAGCTCCAGAACTTTATATGTTTTTGAATTATCTGGTCATGAAATCTGTTTTATAAATAGTCATAAATTGTAAAAACAAATAATAATAAAAATAAATAAATAAATATTTAGGCAAAATTTTGCATTAAAAACTCTATTCGCGTCTAAAATGGAATTTCCCATCCCCCCACATTTTACCTAGCTATATACATATATGTGTGAAGTACACACACTATATATATATATGGAAGGTTGAATTTTTGTACCCCCAAAGAAAAACGTTCCTGCGCCACTGACCATTTCTAAGATGGCTGAACACACGATCTCATCAATCAATAACTTTACAAACAATTGAATATCGATTCATATATTATGCACACTTAACACTTAGTATAGTATATTTGAAGTCAAAAGTAATTGTTTATCTTTTGTTTGTTCCCCCGGAAATTTTTGGTGCGGGGGAATTTTTGAGGGCAAGATTGTTGGGGGGAGGGGAATTCCCCCTGTCCCCCCAGGATTTCGCACCCTGCTTCTCTTATAATGTTCCAGTTCAGTTCAGTTAATTTTAGACTTTCTTTCTCCAATTGCGAACACATTTCCAAGGCAGAGCGTGAGAAACAAAATGTGGGCCGTGCAGGGTTGGTGTGTGCATTGCCTTCCTTTTCACATTAAATTCGAGCATTGGGTGTACAGTGGGATCCATGAGTATTACCGTGCAAGTTGTCCACGACTAGTTTCATTCATTTTTCTCTTACATCCTATGTGTTTTTAAGCGATGGATTTTTATGTATGCGAGTGCAGAGGTTGTTAACAGCTTGTTTTGAGTTTTCTTTTAATTCTTGAAGCTCTTATTGGGTCAAATAAAGTGCACGAACATGGTGATGGACAATTTGCACGGTCATACTCATGGATCCTACTGTACAGTATATTGTTGATATTATTCAGTAAAAAAGAATTAAACTGATTTGGAGCCCAACAAATACACGTTCCTCATACAGATAGTTCATCTATTCGCCGCTAGGTGTGCTTCCTGGTACGAAATTTTCGCCGTCTTGCGGATAAAATATATACTACTTCCAAACATCAAATTACTACCGGCGTAAAAATATTAAACAAAAGAGTTATGTAACAAAAATTAGCAGAGAGCTGTGGCAGGATGTCAGATTATTTGAAGAGATGTATGGGCTTTCCATTAATTTTTTCCTACATAGGTCTTCCATTAATTGGGTAATTGCGTGCATATTACGGTAGAATGGAATATTATCACCCTGTGAACACGCACGAACAACAGCTCATTAATCCTTAATTATATAAAATAATGTATTACAATTATGAATTTTTTGGAAAGCTTGGAAATTTATGTACAACTTTTATTTGAAACATCTTTTCAAATTACCAGTCGTTTGAAAAGTATTAGCCAAAGTTTTTAGAAAATGCTTTCAAATTTTATAAATTTTAGCTGCATTCCTGAAATCACAAGAAAAAAATCTCTAAGACATATGGAAAACGGATTGCAAAAATACTATAAATAACAAAATAGGTTAACAGTATTTATGAATTTCAGTATGTATCTGCATGAAAGGTAAAGAAGAAAACATTTGTACAGGATAATCACTCTCTGGTGGAAGGAATAGAACAGTCTCTATAATGGTATAATAATAATAATAATAATTGCAATGAAAACAATAGCTTTATGATAAGTGTATAAATGGATTATTATTGTTTTAGTTTCCTTTTAAATCCACTTTTATGCACACATAGGCTCATCAGGCTGGACCTACAGCAGGCCCGTACCCAAGATTCTTTTAAGGGGGGGGGGGAAAACCCATAGGCGAATTTTAAATAAATTTTCTCTCATATTATACACTGTGTATGTGTTGGGGGGGTGTATAGGAGAGGGTGGGTAGATAAATTTGCTCATTTTGTTACGAAATGTTGAAGAACAGCATTTTCTAACCTATACGTATGCAACCACGTGACAACCAATTTGCAGTTGACACTGACATTTGTTTCTGTCAGAGAGCAAAAAAAAAAATGTATGATAGGCGTAAACTACGTGTGTGCATAATGCAAACAATTCAAATAGCCTACGAAAAGCAACATATGTGTGTGGGGTTGATAGATGAGGTTTCACGCCCACTTTGCAAAGTCCCTGACTTTTCAAGGTATTTTACTAACTGTGTAATGATTTAACATGCTAAAAAATAAGAGTTACACTTCAACTTTGTAAGTTAATCAAATGAATCACGTTTGTTGAACATTTTAGAAAATAAATGAGAAATAAAATGAAAGAACCTTTTTATAAGCAATATTACCCAAAAAAGGAAAACTGTTGGGAAGATAAAACGAAACGTGTTTCCGGTTACAAATTCTGCCAAGCAAAAATCATTTAATTCACCTGACTTTTTGAAAGCTTCTTTTTTTTTTTTTTAAAAAAAAAAAAAAAAAAACATTTGTTTCCAAAGACCTCAGTCCTAGCCTTGTTTTCCTGACTCCTCCTGTTGTCTAGGACTTTGGAGTCAGTGCGAACCCTGTAAATAAATTACCTGAAGGGAACGGCTAAGTAACTTCACCCTGGCAGTGTGTCTGCTGGCATAATATTGTTTCTATGGTGTATTTTCGCGTTTAGAATCTTATTCGATAGTAAAAATAAATGCCAGTGGCAACCAAGAAGCTATTAAATGGGAATTCATACCTGTGAGATAGAAAATGCCATTATCAACGGCTCGTAGCATCGAATTTTTGGCCTTGATGTCTTCTGCACACTGTGAAAGTTGTCTGTTCTACGGTCACACCACTGTGTATTTATGTTCAAGACAATTACAGGTAGAAAGGAAGAAGAATTTCCGATTGACAGAATTTCGTAAATAATAATGTACTTAATTTCTTGAGTGTTTCGGACAAATAACGATACGTATATGTTAAAAGTACTTCAGATAGTTTTTTGCCCCAGAAATCTAGCAACGAGTCTGCTGTGAAGTGGATTCTCCTATTTACATAATATTAATTAACCCTAAGCCACTGAGTGGCAGAATGGACATCAGTTGCAGAGAAACCCTGATGTTGGAGAAAGAAAACAAAGTTTTTTATCCTCTGCTCAGTGGTGGCGAAAAGGGATCACAGACCTTGCGGTGCGGGTGGAGAGCTAAATGCTCCTTATATGGTTGAGTTTTGTATTCCAGTCATTGAGGAACCTTTCTTCCATAATGTAAAGAGTATAGAAAATTCCCCTCTATTCTAATTATATGAATGAAACATTTGTGACAGAGCCGAGACGAAAAGATCGGGACATAGATTAAAAGGAATGGACTGTCCCGACTAAATCGGAACGTCTGATAGCCTTGCATCAATGGTTATAAAATTAAAATAGCCCAATATTGCAGACTGCAGACTTCTATAGCCTGTCTCTGTCCAGAAACAACCTATTCATTTGTGCAAGGACAAAATCGAAATTTATGCAAAATTTGAAAAACCATCAACGTAATTGTTGTAGGTTTTTATACGTTCAAATTAAAAAATTTCATGGCTTGAGGGGGGGGGGGGCATGGCCACCCTGCCCCCGCTTGGGTACGTGCCTCACCTACAGTTTAAAGAGAGATCCTAACCGAACCACTATGTACCCCCAACAGGGTAAAGAGCCCGGAACTCCTTTATTACAAGGCGACGATGTTTAATCACTACGCCATTTGAGAGGCCCTGTTAATTTTGTATTATTATTAATAAATTTGTTATCAATTACATATCAACAATATTTGTTAATGGTGGTATCAATAGAAGACGAGACTTGGTAGAGTCTCGGTCCGGAGTCAAGTTGTTAATGCCTGTCTCGTCCTCGGTCTCCGAGATACAGAGTGGACACCAAGCAAACTTTCACAGCATAGAGGCCATTGAAACAACCCTTTCCTATTAACCGTTTTCTATTTGATTCCTGGAAAAACGAAATTCTGTACTGAACATATGCAACCACTGCAGCTCAAAATCACATTTCTATTTCTAATAAAAAGACTTTGCAATTATTGTAAATTACATGATTTACTTTAAAATAATCCTTTTGATATGTGTAAAGAAATCGCACAGTAAATTGATTTGGTTTCTTCAAATTTCCTAAATATGGCGCCAGACTCGAAAGAGACCGAGAGTCTCAGACAGCAAATCTCGGTCTCGTCTCGATTTTATACAGGTCTGCCTCGTTCTCGGTATCGTCGAAATTAGAGACGAGACAGAGACTTCTCTCGTCCCGGTGCCATCCCTAATTAGACTAGAATAGTAGATTATTTGATAATGGAATGGCCCCTTGGACAGTTGTATAAAACAACAACAGTGTATAAGTTATTTTAGAGAAATAACGCTAAAAAATATATTTTAGAATTCCAGGTAGTTGACTTTTTCTTAAATGCAGAATATAATTTTTATAAGTATGTACTGTAAGGTGTTGATTCCTACATTTCCATAATGATAAATTCAATTGAGTTAGTTAAAATATCAAAACTAAAATTTAATCTTAGCTTTATTATCTTGAGACTTCCCCAATGGTGCAGTGGTGTGTCGTTGCCTTGTAATCAAGTGGTCCGGTTTCGATTCCCGGTGGAGGCACATAGTGGTTCGGATCTCACTTTAAACTGTAGGTCCAGTCCCGATCGGCTTTACTGTGCATAAAGTGGACTTAAAACACCAAATCAATCAATCAATTTTATATCTTAAAAACGTTTTCCAAAATAATAATAATATGGACAGAAAGAATGTAGCGACTAAGATTTTCACTGTTCTTCCGGCATTCTAATGCAAATACAATCACAAATCACGACAAGCACGAGGCGTACTCGGAGCGCAGCTGATAGGCCTACACCCCTTCTGAAATTTTGAGAAAATCAAAGTTTTGAATTGAAAACAGTAAAGAAAACTCGTACAAAACCAAAACAATCATTGCAAACCCCTTAAAATGATCCCCGAGAACCATTTATGTCTTTCAGTACAATCTCAGTAGAGTAAAAAGTTCGAAATAATATTTTGTTTCATATCCAGTGCTCGAAGTGAGAAGGGACCCAGGGAATCTTGTCCTTCCCAGGTGTAGCAAAATTTTCACAACACGCCCGTTCAGTTGTCTGATTATCACAATAAGAGAACAACCCCCAGCCCCTAGCGAACCCCAAAACTGGACCAAATATCCTCCCAGCTAACATTTTCCACTTCAGGCGCTGTGTTTAAATCTCCCCCCTCGAAACACACCACCTTTACAATTCCAGTCCCCCACCCCGGAAAAATAATCCTGCGTACGCCAGTGATGACAAATGTTTGCATAATCCCC
>NW_028143839.1:0-28000 GCF_977018435.1 Lepisma saccharinum
ACACCCACGCTCACCCATTGCAACTTTGTGATTTTTACCTCATACTTGGTACGAGGCCTATTGTTTTTATTAACTTAACCACAATGGTAAACCTATTTTGATGATGTTTTGTTGATTTTATACTATTGCAACTCTGTGATTTTTTCACCTCACACTTGGTACGAGTGTCGAAATTTCTTACGAGTTAAATTACGTAACATTACATAATATTGTAATGCCCCTATATTAATCTCCCTTTAATGTGTTTTATAAGGGTAAACTATTGCATCATGCTTATGCAACAGGTTATTACATAACATTACGCAACATTACAATGGCACAGAAGGTAACTTGTTGCATCATGTTTATGCAACAGGTTATTACGTAATATTATGATGACTTGTATCTGACGTGGTGTCTTCTGTTTTTCAACATGGTTTTGCGCTTAGGCTACTTAAAGAGTTTTCGCATTACAGATTAGTCAGTATCGTGAGAGTGGTTGAATAGTACGGAGGTGTTGTTGCAGTGCTCGTCATTTTTTGATAAAAGGTAAGTTTTTTAACTTATTTTAAAGCTACATACTATTTATTATTTTCAGTTTAAAAAGTGTATCAAGTGATTTTGTTTCATACTAATTTCGATCAGATTGAGTTTTGATGTGATCAGATGTTACTTGTTGTCTCCGGAAATTCTGTATAAATAACATAGCTGAAAATTTTATCGTAATAGCTACAATTATTTTATTTTGAAGGTGGTTCAAGTCGTTTTTCAAACAGATTGAATTTTGACTTGATTATGTGTTTTGTATTTTTCCCCGAGAAAATTTATATATACATACCGAGAAACTTCTATTTAAATAACTCCTCGTGAAAATGACAACTCGTATAACCGACGTACCACTCGAACTGCTGCACAAGATTTTTGCGTACACATTCGACGGAGGTGAGGATGTCTCGAGGCTCGTCGACGTAAGCAAAATAGCGCCTGAATTTCGTCCACCGTGCGAAATGATTCTTATGGACAATCTTCGCAAAATAAGCGGTATGAAAAACTTGCAGAATCCCGATTCTCTTTTTCGGGCTGCAGGCAAAAAGTTGGCAGATAGGATGGACGAGCTTCATGAGGCGAGGGAAGGAAGGAGACGATATACGGACGATTGGTATGAGTCAAACTCGGAAACAGACAGCATCATCACACAACTCATCGCATTGTCTGACGCGCAAACTTTTTTTCTGTCACGTGAATTGTGTTGATTGGTTCGCTAAGGGGAATTTTCCCGATTAGTAAATTGAGGTTATAAATATAATATATTCTTACTACTTATGTGCGTCTAGTTTTTTACACCACAGATAAGCGGTTACACAGTGCAACATCAACTCGTCTATTTTGTTGATTTGGTGTTAAGTAGTGTATTTGGTGTCTGCATGTGTAGTGCTATGTTCTGGAGCGGTCTAGTGTGTGGTGTATGGTTACATGGTGCGAGCTAACTAAACAAATGAATGTTTAAAGCAGAGGCAATTGTTGAATTTTTTTGAACTTCAATACAGCTATTCGTCTATTTGGTTGAACACAGTTCTACTGCACTTACCTGGTGCTGGGATGTACCTGCACTCCGTCTTATGTCTAAAAGTGTAGCGAACTAGACAGGGCTAATAATTTCTTAATTGTAATCATTTTTCAAAGAAGGTGACTTGAGTTTATGGATGTTTTTAGAGTTTTAACACAAACACACAGCGTAAATTTATTCTTCTAGTGTTTAATTGATTAAATTGCTTTATTTACTTCGTTTTTTTAACCTTGCTGCTACTGTTGTATATTTAAAGAAGGTAGGGAACATGTTTTTAAGAGGTAGGGATATAATTGATCAAGATAGAGATTGTGTGAAAAGAGAAAATGTGTAAGCAGAGGATAAGGAAATATTTTACATTTTGAGTTTCTTATTGTGATAGAACAAGGAGATAAACGGATTAACTTTTGCAGGTGACCAAATCTCATGAAATATTGATAAAATATACTCTTTCTATTTAAAACTGTAATTACTTATCAACATGGAATGTGTGATATTCTCGAAAAACTCAACCCGCTCACCCCTTCAAGAATTCGAATCCTGTTAAAACAAACAAAAAAACACGGACATATCATAAGAACTAACGATTATTTTTTTAACAAAGCTATTTCGTTTAATTGAAAAATTATAAATTTAATATCTAATGAAAGCACAATGAAACAACTTATTTGAACTAGTTTCTAAATTCAAATATTTGGGAGTAATATTAACAAATGAAAATTATATTAAAGAGGAAATAAAATAAAAAGTAGGCTTAATTCAGGAAATGTATGTTACTTCTCTCTAAGAAACCAAAAGTTAAAATATACAAAAGAGTAATTTTACCTGTAGTATTATATGGATGTGAAACTTGGTCTATTATATTGAAAGAGGAACATAAATTGAGAGTATTTGAAAATATGATTGTTATGAAAATATTTCGACCTAAAAGAGATAAGTGGAGAAGGTTACATAATTTAGAACTACATAATTTATATTTATGTCCAGATATTATTACAATAATTAAATAAAGAATACTTAGGTGGACAGGGTATGTGGCACGAATGGGAGAGGAAAGAGGAGTTTACAGGATTCTTGTTGGGAAACCTGATGGTAAGAGACCTATAGGAAGGCCAAGACGAAGATGGAAGGACAACATTGAGATGGACCTAAAGGAAATCGGTAGGGTTGGAAAAATAGTATATAGATCTTTCTCTAGATAGGGACAGATGAAAGGCCTGTATTGCTGCAGCTACGAACCTTTGGGTTTAAGAAGGCTAGAGAGTTAGTTAGTTAGTTATGAAAGCACATGCCACTATAAAAAAATACAATCCCTGCCATAGAATGTACTTTTAAAAAATGAAATTTATTTCCACATAATGAACCTCAACCTATACAATTGTACATTTTTTTAATCTGCAGTATTTACATTAAACAGACTTAAATAAGAATTGGGAGTACGTACATAATAGAAAAGAATCAACAGTTAAATAATGTATAAACCAAGGAAAGAGTAAGCAATGGTTCGAATAATCTAATAGAAATAGACTTAGATGGTTAAAGAACAGCATGTTTAGAAGTCACAAAAAAAGAGATTACTTGAAAAGTAAAATTAACGCAATTGAAATAAAAGTATCAGAGGTGCAAATGAATTTAGAAAGGGGTAGCAACCTAAATTAAACTTGATGAAAAATGGCTGACTATTTTAAATAGATGAAAGAATTGCTTTAATGACGAATGAGAAAGGAATAAAGGAGATTTTACTTGAATCTTGTTGGGAATCCTGATGGTAAAGGACCAAAAACGAAGATGGAGATGGACCTAAAAGAAATCTGTAAAGAAAAAATAGAATATATATACATTTTTCTCAGGAAAAGAACAAATTGAACTGTAACCATGAATTTTCGCATTCAAGAAGGCTAGAGAAATAATTAACTAACTAATATTTAATGTAATATGGTTTCACATATTTTTTTAAAAAAGGTAATAACATGGTATTCATATTGACAAGAGAATTTCTACAAAACTTATTTTCCTCGTACGTTTACTAATAGCAGTTACATTCTTGTGTCATGTTTGATTAATCGCGAAGATGAGGATGACAGAACGTTCCATTGTTCCTATATAAACGTTTCAACGTACGTTGCTGCTTACACATTTTCTCTTTTCACACAATCTCTATCTTGATCAATTACATCCCTACCTCTTAAAAAACATGTTCCCTACCTTCTTTAAATATACAACAGTAGCAGCAAGGGTACAAAAACGAAGTAAATAAAGCAATTTAATCAATTAAACACTAGAAGAATAAATTTACGCTGTGTGTTTGTGTTAAAACTCTAAAAACATCCATAAACTCAAGTCACCTTCTTTGAAAAATGATTACAATTAAGAAATTATTAGCCCTGTCTAGTTCGCTACACTTTTAGACATAAGACGGAGTGCAGGTACATCCCAGCACCAGGTAAGTGCAGTAGAACTGTGTTCAACCAAATAGACGAATAGCTGTATTGAAGTTCAAAAAATTCAACAATTGCCTCTGCTTTAAACATTCATTTGTTTAGTTAGCTCGCACCATGTAACCATACACCACACACTAGACCGCTCCAGAACATAGCACTACACATGCAGACACCAAATACACTACTTAACACCAAATCAACAAAATAGACGAGTTGATGTTGCACTGTGTAACCGCTTATCTGTGGTGTAAAAAACTAGACGCACATAAGTAGTAAGAATATATTATATTTATAACCTCAATTTACTAATCGGGAAAATTCCCCTTAGCGAACCAATCAACACAATTCACGTGACAGAAAAAAAGTTTGCGCGTCAGACAATGCGATGAGTTGTGTGATGATGCTGTCTGTTTCCGAGTTTGACTCATACCAATCGTCCGTATATCGTCTCCTTCCTTCCCTCGCCTCATGAAGCTCGTCCATCCTATCTGCCAACTTTTTGCCTGCAGCCCGAAAAAGAGAATCGGGATTCTGCAAGTTTTTCATACCGCTTATTTTGCGAAGATTGTCCATAAGAATCATTTCGCACGGTGGACGAAATTCAGGCGCTATTTTGCTTACGTCGACGAGCCTCGAGACATCCTCACCTCCGTCGAATGTGTACGCAAAAATCTTGTGCAGCAGTTCGAGTGGTACGTCGGTTATACGAGTTGTCATTTTCACGAGGAGTTATTTAAATAGAAGTTTCTCGGTATTTATATATAAATTTTCTCGGGGATAAATACAAAACACACAATCAAGTCAAAATTCAATCTGTTTGAAAAACGACTTGAACCACCTTCAAAATAAAATAATTGTAGCTATTACGATAAAATTTTCAGCTATGTTATTTATACAGAATTTCCGGAGACAACAAGTAACATCTGATCACATCAAAACTCAATCTGATCGAAATTAGTATGAAACAAAATTACTTGATGCACTTTTTAAACTGAAAATAATAAATAGTATGTAGCTTTAAAATAAGTTAAAAAACTTAGCTTTTATCAAAAAATGACGAGCACTGCAACAACACCTCCGTACTATTCAACCACTCTCACGATACTGACTAATCTGTAATGTGAAAACTCTTTAAGTAGCCTAAGCGCAAAACCATGTTGAAAAACAGAAGACACCATGTCAGATAGATAATAATAGTAATAATAATAATAATAATAATAATAATCGTTTATTTTAAGTGTTGTTCACAATATGAAACCTAATACAGCACTAAGTCAAATACAAAAGTACAAAGTTACACGAATCAAATACATAAGCTGTAGAATAACATAACATAACAAGTTAGCATATTTGCACTCCAAGTTACAGTTTTCAACGAGATCTATTATATCTCTGATACTAATAATGGTTTATTGTTATATAATATTGTTCAATTAACTGTGTATTGTTCTAATAATAATAATCATCATATTTATTGAAGTGATGATAACGATTAAACAACCACTATGTCATACAAAATTAAAAAATTGAATACTTTATTATAAAAAAATCTAAGAGTAAATCCTACAATCTTATACATCAACATAAATTATAACACCATTAAGCCTTGTTTCCATGATTATGAAAAACTAAATATGCTGACCAAGGCAGTAATTTATTTTATTAAAAACATAAACTAAACGTAACGTTTCAACCTTCTAGCAAGGTCTTCTTCAGACTCTGTATCAAGTACAAAAGTAACAAGATACAAAAACAGGGCCTTATATATACACAAACATTACTCCCTCCAGACTATTTAGAAAGTTGTTGGGAACTTTCTAGAAGGTGACTTTCACTTTCACCAACTTTACTTTCACCTCAAAGGCTAAACTCAATTACTTCCATATAGAATGTGGTTGGACTTTTAATCTCATGATCTTTTCCCTTCATTTTTCTTCCTTCTCCTCTCCTCTTTCTCTCTTGTCCTTTCCACTCTTTCTAACATCTTCTTCCATTCTTTGTTTAACTTCAGTCCCCCATTCCAGTTCATTGTGTCTTCTTCACCTTTCTTCTCTACTTCCTTTGCTTCCTTCCATTTTCTCACTAGCATTCTCTTCTCCCTTCCTATCTGCTTAGCCTCATCCCACTCTATGTCATGTCCTGTTTCTCTCGTGTGTTTAAATATTGCATTTCTCTCTCTTTTAAGTCGTACATCATCCCTATGTTGTTTCAACCTGTCTTTCAGCCTTTTCTTCGTTTCTCCTATGTACACACTCTGACATTCTTTACATTTCACTTCGTAGATAATCCCTTCCTCTTCCTCTTCTCTGTTTTCCTTATTCTTGTTAGCATTCCTCGCTATTCCTAAGATGCTTCTTCCTCCCTTCCTGTAAGTTTTAATTCCCGCTTTCCTAAGCACTTTGCATATCTTTTCTGTGGTCTTCCCCACACTCCTTATTCCAAACCTTCTCTCTTTTTCTTTCTCTTCCAATTCTTCCCTGCCCATTTTCTTCCTTCTTCTGTTTATGTCCAGTCTATCCTGCTTCTCATAGCCATTCATTTCCAGCTGTTTCCATAGGCTATTTATTTTGCCTTCTTTTTCACATTCTTTCATGCATATTTTCTTGATTCTGTCCTCCATATTCTTTATAAAATTTATTTTTGTCACCTCACTTACATCACTTCTTTTGTGGCAGAATACCCCTGCTGCACACTTCTTCTGATGCCAAACGGTTTCAATTTCTTGTCCTCTATTCCTTTTCATCAATATATCTAGAAAGCTTAACCTGCTTTCTTCTTCTATTTCAAGTTCCAATAATATCCCTCCTTCTTCATCTTGAATTTCTTTGGCAAAAATGTCAAGCTGCCTCTTCGTTCCCTTCCATATGCCAAAACAGTCGTCCACATATCTGCAAAACAGAATTATTTTGTCACCTCCCTTTTCTATCACTTTCTTTTCCCATTCATTCATAACCAATTCAGCCAATGCTGGGCTTAGACTGGAACCTATATTTAGTCCTTCACTCATTAACATTATATATATTATATATATATATTATATAACATGAGAAGCAGGATAGACTGGACATAAACAGAAGAAGGAAGAAAATGGGCAGGGAAGAATTGGAAGAGAAAGAAAAAGAGAGAAGGTTTGGAATAAGGAGTGTGGGGAAGACCACAGAAAAGATATGCAAAGTGCTTAGGAAAGCGGGAATTAAAACTTACAGGAAGGGAGGAAGAAGCATCTTAGGAATAGCGAGGAATGCTAACAAGAATAAGGAAAACAGAGAAGAGGAAGAGGAAGGGATTATCTACGAAGTGAAATGTAAAGAATGTCAGAGTGTGTACATAGGAGAAACGAAGAAAAGGCTGAAAGACAGGTTGAAACAACATAGGGATGATGTACGACTTAAAAGAGAGAGAAATGCAATATTTAAACACACGAGAGAAACAGGACATGACATAGAGTGGGATGAGGCTAAGCAGATAGGAAGGGAGAAGAGAATGCTAGTGAGAAAATGGAAGGAAGCAAAGGAAATAGAGAAGAAAGGTGAAGAAGACACAATGAACTGGAATGGGGGACTGAAGTTAAACAAAGAATGGAAGAAGATGTTAGAAAGAGTGGAAAGGACAAGAGAGAAAGAGGAGAGGAGAAGGAAGAAAAATGAAGGGAAAAGATCATGAGATTAAAAGTCCAACCACATTCTATATGGAAGTAATTGAGTTTAGCCTTTGAGGTGAAAGTAAAGTTGGTGAAAGTGAAAGTCACCTTCTAGAAAGTTCCCAACAACTTTCTAAATAGTCTGGAGGGAGTAATGTTTGTGTATATATAAGGCCCTGTTTTTGTATCTTGTTACTTTTGTACTTGATACAGAGTCTGAAGAAGACCTTGCTAGAAGGTTGAAACGTTACGTTTAGTTTATGTTTTTAATAAAATAAATTACTGCCTTGGTCAGCATATTTAGTTTTTCATAATCAACATAAATTCAAATTATAGATTTCAACAAGATCAGCTACTAAACCTCTTGCCTTGTTTAGGCATGTGAGAATTGAGATATACCTGTGGGAATATCTGGGGATTTTATAAGCTATATTATTCAAAAAGTATTCACTGTCAACTTGGAAATTTAATATCTTCTCTACAAAATTTATCCTTTTCATTTTTCTTCTTTCTTCTAAGGAAAACATATTCAACTGTGAAAACCATTCAGAGTAATGTTGGTCATAGTATTTTTTTTTTTAACTTTGTGCATAATAACCTGATAAAAAGTTTTTGAACTGATTCAACTTTTTGAAGGTGACTGGTTGCAGTCAAAAAACATAATTCATATGCATATTCAAGAATAGGACGAACTATCGTTTTATACAGGAATATTAAGGTATCTTCCTTTTTAAAAACTTTCCATGAGAAAAATATATAACCAAGCATTCTCTTTGCTCTTTTACAAATTTCTGAAATGTGCTCATCAAATATGAGAGAGGAGTCTATTACTAATCCTAAGTCTTTATGACTGTCGCACACTTGGATTTTATTTTCATAAATAAATTAGTTGGAGACTATATAATGAATTTTCTTAGTACATCTTAAAACTTTACACTTTTTCAAGTTAATTTCCATTTCATTAATCTTACACCAATATGTCATTCTATCGAGATCAGCCTGAAGTTGAGCGACATCATTATTTGTTAAAATACTCTTAAAAATTTTTATATCATCTGCATATAGTAAACATGTGCTAGATTTAAAACATAATGTAACATCATTGATAAAAGCAGCGAACAGAATTGGGCAAAGTAGCGACCCTTCAGGTACTCCACAAAGTATTTCTTTTTTAGAAGAAGTTGTTTCACCAATCTTAACAGAGAAACTTCTATTTACTAAAAAGTTGGAAAACCATTTCAGAAATCGTAGTGATAATCCCATTTGGTCGAGTTTGTAAATTAATAGCTGATGGCTGACACTATCAAAGGCTTTAGCCAAGTCAATAAATAAAATATCGGTCTGGGATTGCTTCCTAATGTTAGATTTAAGAGAGTCTATTAAAACTAATAAATTTGTAATAGTAGACCTTTTTCTAAAAAATCCATGCTGATTACCATCAATATATTGTTTAAACGAAAAAGACAAATAGTCAGCAATTATGTGTTCAAAAACCTTTGCCATGGAATTCAATATAGTAATTGGTCTATAATTATTAATATCATTGGCTTTTCCATCTTTGTTTTTAGTTACAGGTACAATAAACACATTTTTCCAGATATCTGGAAATATTCCAGAAGTAAGTGACATGTTGTAAATTTTAGTTAACAATGGTACAAAAACATCTTTGTTTGCTTTCAAAATAAAATTAGGTATGCCATCAGGACCTATTGAAGACCTGCCTTTTAGTTTGTTAATTGTATCACTTACATCCTTTTCCAAGATAACAGGTACATCAATTAAGTTGGTGTATGAATGAAGATTAATATTTTTAAAATTTACATGACTTCATTTTGAGAAATATTTGTGAAAAAGCTCACTAAAAGCATTAGCAATATAATATTCATTGAACAGTACATCATTATCATAAATAATTTCAGTGATAGTATTTTCTCGCTTCTTTCTATTAAAGTGAAACCAAAAAGCATTCTTGTCACCAATAACATTGTTTTCTAAGGAGGAGTAGTAATGCTCCTTTACATTAGAATATTCCTTTTTAACATCTTTCCTTAATTGGGAATAAGTACTGTAATATTCACAGTTATTTGTAAGTTTAAATTTATCATGACAACTTCTCTTTTTATTGATCATTCTCTTTAGTTTCCTTGTCATCCAAGGCAGTTGATTGTTTCTTCTTTTAACTTTTGAAGGAATATTGTTTTTTAATATTGCATACATGTAGCTTTAAAATAAGTTAAAAAACTTAGCTTTTATCAAAAAATGACGAGCACTGCAACAACACCTCCGTACTATTCAACCACTCTCACGATACTGACTAATCTGTAATGCGAAAACTCTTTAAGTAGCCTAAGCGCAAAACCATGTTGAAAAACAGAAGACACCACGTCAGATACAAGTCATCATAATATTACGTAATAACCTGTTGCATAAACATGATGCAACAAGTTACCTTCTGTGCCATTGTAATGTTGCGTAATGTTATGTAATAACCTGTTGCATAAGCATGATGCAATAGTTTACCCTCATAAAAAGACAATAAAGGGAGATTAATATAGGGGCATCAAAATATTATGTAATGTTACGTAATTTAACTCGTAAGAAATTATGACACTCGTACCAAGAGTGAGGTGAAAAAATCGCAGAGTTGCAACAGTATAAAATCAACAAAAACATCATCCAAATAGGTTTACCATTGTGGTTAAATTAATAAAAACAATAGGCCTCGTACCTAGTATGAGGTAAAAATCACAAAGTTGCAATGGGTGAGCGTGGGTGTGCGTGGGTATGCGTGGGTGGGTATGGGTGTAGGTATAGGTGTGGGTGGGTATGGGTGTAGGTATAGGTGTGGGTGGGTGTGGGTGTAGGTATTGGTGTGGGTGTGTGTCGGTGTTACGTAAAAATTGGGTGTCATAGGGGAAATTATCTAAATCTTACAATTTTTATACAATAAAATTGAAATTTAAGCTCTTGCCTAAAACAAATTTTAAGTTTTTTTACACTTGGGAAATCAGCTAAAATCATGATTTTCAGTTAAATTACACTAAGAGAGCTCACTATGAAATTGTTAGATTTTGGGGGGGTGTTTGCTCGTGCCCGCTCTCCTACTACTCCCATTATATAGACTCATCTTAATAAAGCTGATAGTAAAATATACATTATAGCTTCTCACTGTTTTATGCATCCCTGTAATACTTTATATTCGTTTTTTCACAAAATAATAATAATAATATATATACAAAATGGTTGAATTAATGTTTTAACCCATCAGGTCCCAGTGATCTCATATGAGATCACCTAACAAAACTGACATTTTAGTAAATATTTTGCAATAATTTTTTATAAATGCTCTTTCATATCTTTTTCAAAGGTCCATGAATTGTGTATAATGTAAATATAATTTACTAGTTTCTACTAAGACTATGATTTTTAGTGTTCAAAAATTTCATTCTATTAAGTTTCACACAAGGGTTACCGAGAATTTTTGTTATTCATTGTTAATGTGGTATACTGACGTATTTCTGTTTTTATTTTATCATCAGTAGTTTGAAGTATATATAAAGCAATTTTGGTCATTCTATATTAAAAACATCCTAGATATTTCCTCGCCAAGAAAACGGTGATCTCATATGAGATCACTGGGACTTCGACATTTCGGAACTGGCAACAATGATGTTTGGTTTATCATACTCCGCAGTTGATTTCGTCGAACGATTAGCAACACGTACTGCTGCGTTTATGTACACAGCCAGCTGTTGCATTTATTGTTGGTGATTGTTCGAAGAACAATGTCGTGTTTTTCACACATACAAGCATGTACAATTGACGAAATAAGGGCTATCCTAAGTGATCTTAGTAAAAACGATACAGTTAGTTATACCGAAGTTGTCGTTCTTCCGCCGGACAAAGTAGATTGTCTTACTGATGAAGATGAAGATGACGATGATGAGATTGGTGTAGCTAATGTCAGTGAGGTGCCAGTGCCACTAGAAGTGTGTTATGCCCATTCTGTTAACAGAGATCATGCTGGTACGTGCAATGAAGAAGAGGAAGTCAATGAAGATGGTTCTAATGCAGTTTTAGGGGATCCAGTTCAATCATTATACCTAGATGGCTCAACTGTTGAAAATGACGCAGTGCAAGTGAAGAAGAGGAAATGCGTTGACACCCTAACCTGTGCGAAGTGGAGGAAGTGCAGCCCCAATTATAATGATTTGCCACGTAAATCTGATATTGCATCACAGAAGGAGGCTGCATTAGTATCTCAGTGTAAGAATTTGTCTCCTGTAGAAATGTTTTTTTTTTTTTTTTTCTCCTGACTTGTTTGATCATATCGTACGTGAGACTATCAAATATGCAACAACGTTTAAAAATGATACCGGTTTTGAGTGTAGTGTAGAAGAAATGAAGGTCTTCTTTGGCATTTTGTTATTTACAGGCTACCATAAGCTCCCAAACTTGAAACATTATTGGAGTGAGAAAGAAGACTTAGGCATTCCGTTGATTAGGGAAAGAATGACTCGTAATCGTTTTCAGAAATTGAAATCTGTTGTGCACTTCAATGATAACAGCAAACTAAGTGAAGAGACAAATAAAAGAAATGATGACAGACTGACAAATCAAAAAACTGTTGACAAATCTTTTAAAATACGTCCCCTGCAAGACATACTGAACCGAAATTTCATGCAGTTCGGTGTCTTTCAGGCTAAATTGTCCATAGACGAAATGATTGTAAAATAGTTTGGGCACAACACGCTGAAGCAATTTATAAAAGGAAAATCTGTGCGTTTTGGATACAAATTGTGGGCAATATGTGGTTCAAATGGGTACTGCTATAACTTTGAACTTTACCAAGGACGAAGAGACAATTATGATAAAACTCCTCTTGGACCAAGTGTTGTGGAGTCACTCTTGCTTACTACCATTGATGAACCAGAAGGGTATGAAGTCTATTTTGATAATTTCTTTACAACATTTCCACTTCTGATTGAGTTAAAAGAAATAGGATTCCGAGCAAGTGGTACAGTTAGGGAGCAACAGATGCACAAGTGCCCAATTACAAATGTTAAGGATATGAAGAAGATGAAACGTGGGGATTTTGATTATCGTTTCGACAAGAACAATGACATTTTGGTTGTCAGGTGGAATGACAACAGTCCAGTTACTGTTGCCACAAACTTTGATACAGTGGAACCACTTGGTAATGTAATTCGATATTCCAGGAAAGAGAAGCAAAGGATTACTGTGCGCCAGCCAAAACTAATCCGGAGTTACAACAAGGGAATGGGAGGGGTGGACCTCCATGACTGGTTGTGTGCAAAACATGCAGTAAGTGTTCGAGGGAAAAAATGGTACTGGCCTCTCGTGATTAGAGCTCTGGATATGGCAGTGGTAAACAGCTGGCTTATATATAGAACTGTTAACAAAAAAGAAATTTCGCTTTTGGAATTTCGCAGGCAAGTGACATTGGCTCTTATAAAGCAACACCGCCCAATCGCTCTGTCATCAAGAGTCACTTCCAGGCTGGTTTCTCTAGCAGAAATACGCTTCGACAAGAAGGACCATTTGCTGACGAGAAGAGATCAACAACGACGATGCCAGAGGCAAGGTTGTTCTGCACGACCTCGTACTTATTGCATGAAGTGTAATGTTACCCTATGCGTGGAATGCAATGTGCCATATCATACCAAGTTGAAGACGTTTCAGTGAAGCTGGAAAATTTCTTTGATATTATTTCTAAAATGAATCTAATGTGTTAATTTACTTTGTCATAGATATACTGTATTGTATGACTTGTATTATTTTAAGACTTCAAATTACATCAAATATTGGGTAGATGAGGTATGAAAAATAACATTATAATATTCTTTTGTTACTATTCCAATTATTAATACCATAAATGTGCTACTAATTTGAATAAAATAAAAACAATACAATTCTAAAATGCATAAAATAAAATTAATCTAAGTTGTCCTTTTGTAACAGCGCGTATGCGCGCGCGCGCATACTCACACACACGCCGGAACGCACGCACACACCCCTACACGTGCGCACACACATACCCACACACTGAATATTATGCATAAAAATAAAATGTCAATATATATATATATTGTGTTACATTTTCTATTTCTCATGTTTAACTTTAACCCCCGAAGTCCCAGTGATCTCATATGAGATCACCTACTCCCTAGGGAATAACGCATGGCAAACAAAAAAATTCGATTAGGTAGCTCATATTGCATCTTCAGAAGTATATATACGAAAATAAAATAAAATCCAAGCAAAAAAAGTTATCTGGGACTTCATGGGTTAAGTACATTTTATATACACAAAAGCTTATCTGGAGTGAACCTATAGTTTAAAGTGTAATCCAAAACCACTGTGTCATGTACCTCCACTGGTGTATAAAACCCTGGGACCCTTGATTACTAATACTCCATCTACATAAAAGCAATTAAAAATATTTGTTACTTACCCATTCTTATTCTTCACTTCCACAACCAAAATACAAACGGTACCGTATTAGCACGCACTTCATACTGTAAACCCCCTTTTTCCTTCTTCACCTCGCACAGGTATAAAATAAATTCATGTTTAACAGGATGAAGTGTCAACCAAGAGTTAAACTTTTAAACACCCGAAAAAACACAAACGTAAACTCGAACCTAAACTCGACACCGTAGATTTATTCTTCTTCTCCTTCTCACGTTGACCACAGATACTTTATAACGCTTGAAAATCACAATCGTAAATCATACCCAGCAGTTTCTACTCAGAACTATATACTACCACAAATATCGACTTAACTTTGCCCCTATTTATTTTCTATAAGAATAAATAGAACATCGGATATAACAGTTATCTGAAACAGTGTTTCCAGCGCTGATTGAAAACAAATAAATGTCAGACCCATTGTTTCCTTGACGTTAAACTGGAATCTTCCATTATTTTTTTTCCTATTCAAAAATTCCTCACGCTGTTTATTTCATAGTGGTGAAATACGAAATGCATTGCATTTTCTAGCTATGCTCTCGTATATTAAAACATCTTGGGAAATATACTATATTAAAATATTTATTATTATTATTATCATTATTTTTCTTTTATTTTCTTTTTCAATGTAACACTCGAAATACACTCATCCTTTACTTGTAACCAACAATACCAACATCCTCCTCTCTGACGTTCAACCGTAAAAAAAACAAAAACTCTCATCCCGATTCATTCAACATACACATACTTTTTTATCGAAACAGCCACGAACATTCACTTCTAACCATCAAACCCCTTTTTTCCCCGAATACAAAACATCAACACCCACGGCAATCATACTTGGAACATTCCCAAATCATAAAACCTAAGCATCTCAAACACTCAGAGTCACCAGACGTATCGAACGTTTGAACGTTAACGTTAACCACCGTCCAACTATCAATCACTTGCTACATACATACATACGTTAGCCATCCTGTCTATCATTTTGCCAACAAAATAAATATTAGCTTTCATCGCTGTCGTCAAGCCTGTCTCAAACTCTGGGATGGCAACCCAGACAAATCTGGCTCAGCCTCGTGATTAAGCATACTATGCACATTCCTTATCTATCACTTCGGCATCAAAATAGATATTTTTCTTCTTCTTTCTCCTTCTCACGTTGACCACAAATACTTTTTTTTTTCGGGAAAAAACCCACATGCGAGTCCAGAAAGTGTAATTTGAGGTACATGTGGCATCCCATGATATGGAATCAGTGCACCATGTCACGAACAGTGATTCATATGTGTGTGCTTTGACATTACCGAAAACTAGAACACACCAACTTGAATCCCAGCCGCTGCATTTACTGGGTCATAAAGTGTAGAATGAAACGGCTCTAATCTGTGTACCAACAAACACACCTTCCTTAACCTTTGCCTCACTTAAGTGTGGGAATTTCGTCCAGAGGTAGCTGAAAGCTTGGCCTTCTCGGCCTAGTGCTTTGATGAAGATTCTAATCAAACGAAGCTTGATGTGTAATGGAGCAGAAATAAATTCTGATTGATTGATTATATAAAATAACTTCTTTCTCGTTGCCGCATCCCAAATTTTGTGGCTTCTCAATTAAATCTCGTGATATGTTCATGATGCCTGTAGTAGCGGCCAGTGTTTGCGGACATAATGATTATCTCTGTCTCGACTGTCCACTCACAGAGGAAGCAACAGCATTTCATGTAACCTTCTTGCATACATCTTATCCTGTCATACCAATGTATAATTTCGAGCATCGAGCATTCATTCTTTGCAACACAGGAGAAACACACTTTCGGCTATTGTACCTTACGTTTCTTATGTAACTTTCAAATTTTGTGTCTTTGGCTAAATTACACTAGTAGATAGTAAATATGCCTTTGAGGCCAACCCTGATTTTTTGACCATTAAGAAAACCGCACCAAAACCTCAAAAACTCACTTTCTCTCCACGTTCCGCGCCTCATTTATTGCGCTGACGATGTTTCACAGCAAAGAAAAGCAGGTACGAGAGAATACACTTCTCGTACTTCAAGTACGAATGCACCTTATCGTAATTTTCTATGTCCGGCCATGTTTATATATCGTGATCTTTGTAAACCTCAAAAAATGCTCGGAACGATGTGATCTCTGCCACACACACACGCGCGCGCCTCTCATTATTTCTGTATTGTGACGTGTTTTTTTTCAAGCAAACAAACAAATAATAATAGTTTTTTTTAGGATTCCTGGCCCCTAACCCCGCCAGGGTGCGTGGTGCCCAACCAAAAAAAGGTTCTAACGGCTGCGGTTAGATAACCACACCTCTGTAGAGCTTCACGTGTTTTTTTCTCAAACTTCCATGAAACTCTACAGTGGACCTCCGTAATGCAAGCAACGTGTACTAACGACTCTAGTGTTATTTGATGTTGTATTTTTTATTTTGATATAGAGTTTATTGTGAGATAGATAAAAATTATGTTTATTATAATATTTTCTTGATGAAGATGGAGAATGTGTTACAAACAAAAAAAATTGCATGCTTTTTTTCTAGTGTGTATGTGTATGTGTTTTGATGTTCGACAGCATCTGAAACGATAAAGTAAAAAAAAAGAATTTCATTGTTAATTTTCTCATGTAAAAAAAAATTGTGCAAATTCTGATTGTAACTGATAGTGCAAAAAAACCTGGTAAAAAATGCTCATTGTAACTGATAGTGCAAAAACTGATGAAAAAGATATTGTAACTGATAGTGCAAAAATTGGTGAAATTCGTATTGTTCATATTATCATTGTAACTGATTGTGCTAGTACAAATTCTTATTGTAACTGATTGTGCAACTTCTTATCTACGTTGTGCAAGAAAAAATGTTAAACTTGTTAAAACTGTTCCGTGACCCTCTCGTTCTTCACGTCCTACGCGAAGGACTTCTCTGCGACCAGGATGACGCTGCACACGGTATCCTCGGGCAATGGACTGTTGAACTCGCAAACGACCTTGATCTTGGTGCGATCGTTGACCACGACGTGCTTCCTCTTCGTAGTGTTGATGACGAACATCGGCCTGTCGGTTTTGAATTGCTCATCTCCTCGAGGTCACTTTCCCAGAGTTCATCGATTCCCATTGTTACCACCGCTAAACGTTCGTAGTTGCGGCGTGCAAGGTTTATGCAATTCTTCGACGATGGCTTGCCTAGACATTTAGAGATTACGTTTGAAGAGAAGCACGAGCGTGATGGGATTCAAAGAGGGTGGCACCTCACTTGTGTTTTTAATGATCAGCTTATCACCGGCACTCACGTCGAAAACAGTAACATCTTCGTCTTCGTGTATTTCATATATGTTGTGCGTTTCGTTCCAACGTGCCAGAGGAATGTTTCCTGCTTTCTTAACACCACGATTCGATATCAACGTCATGGTGGGAACGCTAGCTTTTCTGCCGTGAGACCAGTACGAAAATTCGTTTATCTGAATCGTGCCATCGAGGAGAAACTTGTAGTACGGATGATAAGGATGTAACATGTACAGTTTGTTACCTTCGACGAACGTGGAGATTCTCTGTTGATTGGGTACGCTGTTGATTTCGATGGCTTGCAAGGTGAACAATTTGGCGATTTTAGTATCGACGCTGAGTAGATTACTGTGAACGTGTCCAAGTTTATTTTCAATGGGCAACAAATGCTCGACTATGGTATCCGTTATGGCAGAAAACGACGGTTTGATTTTCACTTCCACGTTCAACTGCTTGTAGTTTTCGTTCAGTTCTGGCAACTTGGCACCGAAAGAGGCCAGCGTCGATTCCTGCGTGGATTCCAGCACTCCAACTTGATCTCTGATGTTGACGACAATGTTCTGAAGGTTCTCAACTTGATTCAATTTCGAACTTTTCTCGGTAAGATCGTTCACGATGCTTCGCATTTCGGTAAACTGCGTGTGAAGATCCGTGACGCTCTGCGAAGTGGGCAACGTCGACACCAGCGAAGTAATTTCATCTCGAATCTGTTCCACGTTTGCCGTTTCCGTTTCTAGTCGTTTCAGCATTCGAGATATGTTCCTTTTCAAAGCGTGTAATTCTTTGGAGATTGGCCACCGTACTTTCGAGATCGCTCAATGAACTTTTGATGTCACTCGAATCGGATAATGCCGTCACTGCCGTTTTCAATTTTTCCAAATCTCCCTTTGAAGGCACACTCGTCTGTAACGATTCCAAGTTGTCCAGTACGTGATGAAAATGAGCAAGGTTCGATTCGACGTTCAAATTTTCTAAATATTCGATCTTCTGCTGAACCGTGCTTAACGTGTCTTGAATACTCGTCAACGCGCTTGCTTGAGCGTGAATATTTTTAATTTCTTCGTTGATCAACTCCAAAGACGCCTGATGCGTAGCGATGGTGGTTTGAATGTGTTCGAAATCTTGATAAGCCTCCAATTGAATTTTTATGTTCGCAACGCTTTTACTGATGACTTGCAGTTCGTCTGACGATGGTAGGTTTGTCATTGTATCTTCCAAAGTCTGTAACTTGGATATAATTTCTTCCAACGTGCTGGTGAATTCTTCTTGTAATTTAGAAACGACGACATGCAAGCGTTCTACATCGATATCATTCACAACGGTTTGAAGTTCAGAGAAATTCTTTTCAATTGCGGAAGTTCGTTCTTCGATTTCGAGTTTCAATTTTTCCAAATCTTTCGATTGAAATTGCTGTAGTTTGGCTAAATCATTTTGAAGCGAATCCACGCTCAACTGTATATTTTGAACGTTGTCGTAAGAAGGTACATCAACATAATTTTTTATGAGCGTTTTCAGTTCGGAATCGATTTTCAGAATAGGGTCGAGCCATTGCGTTTGGAGCGCAGCGATCTCTGACTCTAAACTTTTGTTTAAGGTCTCCTGCAAAGAGATTAAATCGCTCCTCAACTTTTTAACTCGAACGTCGAGCATAAGAATCTCTTCTGCTTGGTCTACACGCTTGGTGTAACCGAAAATGTCGTTAGGCATTTTTTTGTTAACGGTTATTTATAATAGGATAGGTGATTCGTAATTCTACGAAGAGAGGAATGAGTTTGTCGTAATCTCCGAGGAGTTCCACGTAAAGATAATCTCCTGCAGACACATCGTACGCCATGTTAGAAAGCATTTTGTCGTGCTTCGTTCGAAAATGTTCTTGCCGTTAGAAATTTTGATTTCGCCTGCGTTCTCCGGATTCACGATGATTTGAAGTTTCCCACCGATCGGAATTTCGTAAAAATGTAAATTGTTGTTGAAGACGTAAAAAATCTTGCCCACGTCGTCGTCCAATTTCGTCCAAATGCTGTTGAGGTGAATGATCAACAGGCCGTTGAGTTTAGTTAACACGGAAGGTTGAAATTCATGATCTGTCGTGCGGTGTACAGTTTCCATGATGATCTGTTTTTTGAAACCAAAAAGATTCATTGTCCTTGCTAGTTATTTAAATAAAATTTCTATGGTGTGCCACATTTTTCCCTTGTAGATCGAATAGAAAAAAGATATATTTCATCAGAAGGTTTTCAGCGATGCAATTCAAAAAACTCGAACATGTAATTATGTCATTAGATCATGATGAAAAAAAAAAGTAGAAAAAAGGTAAGAGTTGAATTTAATGAGCCTCGTTAGAGCGAGCGTAATGACATAATAACGACTTCCACTTTTCATCGCCTGAGGCCTTCCTCTTTTCCTCTCTATGTTTTTGGAGAAGGCAAGACGGAAAAAGACAGCAAACTTCATGGCTATGCGGTTAGAGTGCACACACGTCACATTTGTCGCTTCCATTGCAGTGGCCCCACTCTCTTGTGTGGATTTGACAATCAAGAACACGTAACTTGTTGTCTCTGGCATCCAATGCTACCTTGGTTACGCGCGTCGTGTACAGTTCGTGTAATGCAGTGCTGAGTTTTCTTTTACCTTGAAACAGGCATTCTTTGTAGTCTTCCATGGTGAATTTACCAGTGCTGGTTTTTCCCACCCCCTTCGCTTTCCTGATCTCTTTTTCTGCAATCTTGACGCAGTACATTTTGGCACGAAGCCCCGCAAATTCGCTGATGTACTTCCCGCCAACTTCATCTTTGTATTTTCCAATCGTAATTTTATTTTCTGCCGAATGCAAGTGATGGCCTGATGGTAAGTTGCTAAAATCAAGAAGATGCTTCATCGAATTCAGATCATGTTGGAGGTTTGGTGTTTGGATTAGAAAAACGAAGCTATCCGTGTCAATGTAACATATTTCAATGTTATCTCCATAAAAGGGTTGAAACTGATCGTAGTAGGATTGGTACATGTGCAATTTAGAGAGTTCAAGGACGGTGGCACCTATGGCAATCGGCTTGTTCAGCATCACTTGCTTCTTGTTCCTCTTTACGAATATCAGATTCTCGTCGAAAATGATGACAATCTTCTCGAATTTCTTTTCGTCTGTGACCAACGTTGCGTCGATGTAATTGCGCACGTTCTCCATCGTCTTGCCGTAGATGGCGTTGTTGAATAGTTTGTACAGATCCTTGTCTGCAGGGGATGTTGATTGTGCTCTGCGTTGTGTGTTCTCGGCTATGTACGGTTCCAGCCACTTGCTCTGTCTAAACTTCAATCCTCTATGTATTTTCTTGAGCTGCAAACCCTGACTTACGTAGAATTGAAGGAGTCTGTAGTGTAAAATATAATTCCTCTTATTTTCCACGCTTAGTATCAGTTTTGGCTACGATCCTCCAGGTGGCTTCTCTTTGGTGGGGGCCAGGGCCAATCCGTGATGTTTCTCGTGAAGCGTTTCGGGATAATCGAGATCCACTTCCAAGAAACAGCCCCATTCGTTATTTTCGGTCCAGTTGAGAAAATCCTCGCAGGAGAGTTCCTCTTCGTTCATCCATTCGTAGCCGCTGATGGGAAGACACTGCGACGTGGAATGACCGTACAAGTTGTTGACATCCCAGTAGACAATGTAGGTGTTGGGCTTCGATGCATCGTAACCAGGCGTATGAGGATTGTTTGCGAGAGCATATCGTCGGGGACATTGGACAATACCACCGCGTATCGCACTCTCCATGAAAGCATACTGTTCTTTCTCTGCGATGAGCCCCAGTTCTACGTTGGTGTATTTAATCATAGATTCCCAAGTCAATCCCGGCGTCGTGAAGAAATACGCAGGATCCAACTTGTAGATCGCGATGCATCTCTTGCGAAACGACTCGAAAATGTCCATGACATCCAATTTCAGATACAGGTCATGATAGTCGCGAAAAGTTTTGCAATTGAAGGCCGTCCACACACTACGAGCGTGTTCGTAGTCCTCTTCGGAACAGACGTCCTCCGTGAGATGAGAATAAAATGCCTCCCGGGGTGGAAGTTCTGTCTCGTCAAATTTGTACTCGTAGGGGTAGACGCCCTTGCGACGCAACAGATTCAAATTCTCATCCCCGAAGCATTGCTTGGTGGCCACAAGATCTTCGTCGCCAAGTTGCGTCGCAAGGGTGGCGAGGCTGGAGGACAGGAAATTGTAAGAGTCCAGGATTCTAACTTCCACACTTCCTCCTTCTTCAAGAGGGATCCTCACTCTTACTGCAATATACTTCTCGCTCGTTCTAGGGATGATGCTGATTCGAGTCGTGATATTGTACAACTCTTTGATGAACAGATGCGTATCATATTTTTCTGTGTAATGCAGATACACAGCAACAAAATGCGACTCCTTAATTTTAAGATTACAGGAATGACAGATGGTGTTCAGGAAAAATCCATTCTGATGGTTATGGTGTACGACCTTGTGATTTTCGGGGGTGAAAGCCTGGTTACACTCCGCACATCTTGTTGCCGTGTCATGTCTCCGTTGTTGTTCCGTTGTGAGAGGAGGTGGAGAAACGTAAGGGCCTTTCAGGCTGGGTGCAAGTTCTCTTGCACATTCCACTATCTTCTTAACAAAATTTTTTGCCGCATCGGGTCCGCAATACAAGATGACATCATTTAATTTTTCTCCGTAAATGGAGAAACTGCAAGGTTCGTGGTGAAAAATTTGTATTGTGCTTGAGGTAGAGGGATCAGGGTTGCAAGAAGTCATGGGAACTTGGAAGCTTTCAAAGTCGGCATAAAGGACAACGGGATGGTGGAGAAGAGCTTGGTGTTTCTGAAATTTCATCTTGGTTCCAGGTTCCGGCATGACATCTTCGGGTTCTGCATTCACGGAGCCAAAACACTTGTGCTGTTCTTTCATCTTCTTTCCCCCGCGAAAAATTCTCAAACACCGATCGCAAATTTCAATCTTATCGTGATCCTTGCTGATCTGTCTTCCGACTAGGCGAGAAAAATTGCGAATCAAACTGTAACGGCCATCTACAAGCAAGAGTCGAATTACATTATTCTGGCTTCTCGCAGGTCTTAACACACAAATGTCGCCGCAATCGTCAACCCCGAAAACAGAAATATCGACATGGATAGGAAATTCCTTCCATTACATTCTTATATCTCCTCTCGTATCGGGTGTAATTGGACAGACGACGGGGTTTATCATTATTAGCTGGGTGTAATGCGGCGATGACAGACCATAAGAAACTCTTCGCATCATTACTTTCTATGTTTAACACTGCATTTTGCTTTTTTTTTTTTGAGCGCTGCGTAATGGTTTGAAGTTGCACACTCGAAGCTGTAACATGTGGTTGCGACCGCAAAGACTCCATCCACTTCCGCGACCTTCAAACGCTTCTTGTTTTTGTGACAGGTGCTCAAATAGGCCTGTCACAATCTCGTCAAGATCGTCGTGATTGCCCTCATGTAAGCCTTCGCACCCTACGTAAAAGCTGAAAGTGCTTGTCTCGGACGAGACAACTTTCTCATACAGCAGGGTCAAGGCGAGATGAATTTTAACTGCAACATTAATTAGGCAATCCCGTAATTTATCAACTACCAGAGATTTCACATTGTCGAGGAACGTGGTCGAGTCACACTTTTCGTCACTTCCAGATTAATACGTCATGATGCGTGCACTTTTATTCAAAGCACCGCCTTCATGCGCATCAATGCGAGATTTCTTTGCCGGGGGGACATCATGTTCCGGTAGACGACTTTTTTTCAAATGCCTAGCAATATTAGGTTTAGAAACCAGCTTCCCACAGTTGCGACATGCTATTTTTTCACAAAACCCTGAGGGTCCTGGTTGCGGTTCCATTCTCTCTCTCTCTCTCTCTCTCTCTCTCTCTCTCTCTCTCTCTATATATATATATATATATATATATATATATATATATATATATATATATATATATATATATATGTGTGTATGTATGTATGTATGTATGTTATTTATATATACGCGAAATTTTTGGGGGGTTGTGGGGAAAGCGCACTGAAACAGAAGGAAAGAAAATAGAATCAAAAAAAATGAAAAGTGCTAGACATTTTTTTTGTTTTTTACATTCCCCCCCCCCCACAAAATGCATATATATTAGACGCAAACAGTGTGTGCACTGTTGTAGGATGTAAAAAAATGTGCGGCATATGTGTGTCAATTTTTATGACTCCTCTGAATATGTGTGTCAGACGCAAAACAAAATAAATATATCATGAAAAAAAACACTTGAAAAAAAGAACTTACCTCTAAGAGAGAGACTTCAAAAAAAAAACTTGTAGCTCACTGAACTTCCACGATGATATATGTATACTGCCAGACAAACAATTAAGGATACTGAACTGCCACGATTGACGTTCACTATGATAATGATGTACAAAAGGAGAAACTGGTGCGTTATATAGGAACCCCACCCACGCGACCCCTGGTTAAAACACAATGAGCACTATAGTCAATGTCCTAGCAATGAACCCCGTTGACCGATTCACTCATGCGTGTGTGTGTGTGTTGCCCTGGTACAAACGAACAATGCTATAAAAACTTCCCATTTTTTTCAGCAAGACCTTTGACGCATGTCCTGGGGACAAATAGCAATGAACGGGTAAGTACCCCGTTGACAGTTCCACCCATGCATGTTGTCATGGTACAATGAACAATGCTATACTTCCTATTTTGTTTTCAACAAGACCTTTGACACACATGTCCTGGGGGACAAATGGCAAAAAATGTTCGTTGACCGATCTACCCATTTGGGCGTTGGTCTGCTACAAAGGACAATGCTACTTCATACCTTTTTCAGCGGACCGGATGTTTTTCTGGATCAAAAAAATGACAAATTATCGTTGACAGATTCACCACCCATGAGTATTTTTGGCTTGGTACAAAATAACAATGCTATACTTCCTACTTTTTCAACCGAGAGCAATTGACATGAGAGAGAGAGAGAGAGAGGGTGATCATTTTTCCGACATCATGAATTGTATTTCGACGAATCCGACCGAGCAGCATTTTTTTTTTTTGGATTACGACGGCGATCACATAATCCAAAAAAAAAAAACCGTCACGACGACATCCGTCGTAGTGCCGGAAATTCATTCGGCTTACACGAACCCCAACCTGATGTTTCAAACGGGGATGCTTTACAGCTGCGGTATGTTCACCAATCAATTTTTGGGGGCTTCCGATTCTCTGGCGATTCTCAAGAAGGACACGGCGAGAGTTTCTTACTAGGTTTCCTGCACGTGTTTCAAGTTGCGGGATTTTCTTACCGAGCTACGCACTCGAAGAGGTTTTTTAGACCGGCTCAACAATTTACTGTGCCGAGTGTTTCACTCAAGGCCCAAAAAACTTGTTTTTCCTTCGATGACGTTCTCGAACTGTTGGATACACACGAAGCAGCAGCACCTGACGCGACTTCTTCCCCCCCCCCAAAATAAAAAAACTCTCTGCACTTCCTCGCGTCCGTCGGGTTCTCACGGTTCACACCCCAAACCAATCTGGAGCAAATTTTCTCTTCGATAAATTGTCCTTTGCGAGAAACGTGCAATTACTTCAATGGGTACGGCGCCTCGTGTCTGTGGGAACGTTTTCTCAAGAGTAGAAGTGCCCAAGTGGATTCCCGCCTGCTCATCATCCAAAGGCTACAAGATGCTGCAATGGGTGTTTCGGGCACACCGACGCTGATTTGGAACGATCACATGCAGATGATCGAGATCACGTCCAAAAATCCAGAGGGAGAAACGCTCGTGTATTTGAGTCACAATACAGAAATAATGAGAGGCGCGTGCATGTGTGTGTGTGTGTGGGTGTGTGTGTGTGTGTGTGTGTGTGTGTGGCAGAAATATCACATCGTTCCGTGGTTTACAAAGGTCACGATATATAAACATGGCCGGACTTAGAAAATTACGATAAGGCGCATTCATCCTTCAAGGATGAGAAAGTGCATTCACTCATCACTGCTTTTCTTCGCTGTGAAAGATCTTCAGCGCAATAAATGAGGCGCGGAAAGTGGAGAGAAAGTGAGTTTTTGAGGTTTTGGTGCGGTTTTCTTAGGGGTCAAAAAATCAGGGTTGGCCTCAAAGGCATATATACTATCTACTTACACTTGATATGGTACACGGAAACAAATTGCAGATTCGTTTTTGTCATGCACAAATACATTACAAACACACATTTTCATATAAAGGACAAATTTCGTGTTGCGCAGTGTTCTTAATGGCCAAAAAAGAAAACATAACGTAATGCAATCGTTTCATAAAAGAAGGGAAATATACTGTGTTACTAAGCCCAGTCGGTTTTAACCGGCTGACCAGGAGGCAAATACTGATAAATTAGGGTTGACAGATATAAAGTTTTAGTTTCACACATAGATATTCCCTCGCCCTCTACCGAATTCCTTTGTATTTTCATTCCTATTGTACGTCTTATTTTCCCTTTCACCAATTTTCTCTGCTTTTCCCCTCCCCCCTCTCTCTGTGTTTTAAAAGACACATCTGCGTTCACGGTAATCCGTTCACCAAATCTTTTGATTAAGATTCTCTCTATTCCCTCCAGTCTACAAGAAAGTAGCGAAAGTAACCGATGTCGTCACCTGTTGTAAAGCCTCTTGGCTATCATTGCTATCTTTCGATCACACTTTAAACTGTAGGTCCAGTCCCGATTAGCCTTGCTGTCCATAAAGTGGACTTAAATGACCAACTCAGTTAATCTATCTTTCCTGTGTGAATCTTGATATGGCCTCCTACTTCTCTCATTTATGTGTCCCTTCCCTGCTGCCCTTCAATTGCTCAGTATGTATTTCGCTTTGTACAATCATGGACACTTCTGGGTTCTAATGCTAATGGAATTGTTATAACCCAGACGTGTCCGTGACTGTAGAGGGAATATTTTATCTTATCCCTTTAAATTTAGAAGAAATTTATCATAGCCCATACTTTATTAGTTAAATGACATTACATTAATTGACTTGATTTGTTTGTTGTATTTAACTTCGGTTTTCTTCCACTATTGGCTAATCGTGAAGATGAGGATGAATTGTGATCAGACGAAGGGACAGTCACAAACACACATGGGCAGATCAGAATATCACAAAAAAGCTCCACGTAGGATTGTACTGGCCAGACGCCATAGTCTCGTTAGTCTGCTAAATGCACTCCAGGGTGTACTGCCTGGAAGACAGTCTGACATTGGGTTGGTAGATTAGAGTATATTGTTAAATATATGAGACAAAATCAGTTTTCACCCCAAAATTTGCTTTCCCTCTGTAATCCGTTATCCTTCCAGAACCTGTTTTGCCTCCAAAATCCGCATTTTATCCGAAATCCGGATTCCCTCCGAAATTCAGATATTATATTTTCCGAATCTGGATTTCAAATTTCCCGGAATCCGAATTCCGGATTTTTTGACCATCCCTAGTCTAGGTATCTTCCGAGGACAACTCACAACGGTTTTAGTTCTCGGGTAGGCATTGTGACAGTTCCGCAAATGTGCAAAGTTAACAGAACCAAACTGGACACTCCTGGGTTACTTCCCTTCTGGCCATGTTCGTCTATGATCTGCTGAATCGTTTCGAACACCCCTTTGTAATTGTAAGTTATTCTGGTCGGTTTGTGGATTATTTGTTCTCGTAAATTATTTTAAAGAGTTTGGATGTTAACCAGGTTAGCACAATCTGGATGTAGGAAAATTATGGTAAAGCTTCCAGCTAGGACAAATTCAGTAAGTAAAGGATACATATCGATTAATATTTCTTCTAAAATTGACAGACATGCGAATGGAATATCCTCAGGCCGGTGTAGTACAACTCAAATACCTATATATATTTTATTATCGTTATTTCAACCGTAGCGGCAACCTACTCAATATGAAAATTGTATTCGATTTTAAGAATTGAATGCAGTTTCAATCCACCCTCGTATATACCCCACGCCCAGGCATCTCTGGAGCAAGCCCCCGCAAAGCGGCAGAGAAGATGTGGGGGGATCGAGTGGACAGAGCGAAGCAGTGCACGCTGCTGGGATGGCTGGTAATTGCAGTCTCGCGTGTTCATTGACGGAGCCGTCTCGCAATCACTACTGCGCAGAGACTTTTTTTTCGTTCGCCTGCTCCAGAGATAGCTGGGACAGAGTGTAGATACAGGCATACGCACCTATGGTGAAGTCATAACCTGTTATTGGCCAGATTATTTATCATCAGGGGGAGATTTGACATTAGGCTATCCTAGGCTACAACCTAGGGCCCGCAAGTCTAGGCGGGCCGCACCAAAATGAGACGCTGAAGGGGCAGATGTGAGAAAGACCGACTATTGTGGAGGCACATTGGACAGTGGTTCGGATCCCACTTTAAACTGCCCCTATAATCCTATCTGTGTATAATGTGGACTTAAAATAGCAATTCAAATAAACAAACCATCGACTATTAAAATTGATTCAATTTGTGATAATAACAAAATAAAATACGTCAAGTCCTTTAACGTGCTTATTTCATGAAAGTGGTTTGGAGGATGAAGTTTCCAGCGTCTAAATAACTTCTTGTTGCATCATA